>NC_081766.1:26327998-26627998 GCF_963082965.1 Carassius carassius | reverse complement strand
CTCAGTTTCTCTACAAAATCTATTCACAATTTAATGAAAACTTTTGTTTATCTAAGAGGACCAAACGTCCACATTTACCATTTCAGGAATGACAAATGCGGGTGTTAAATATTAAGCAGGTAAATCTCATGAATTGTTCTGGACTCATTGCTACGATTGACAGTAATAACGGAAGACAAGCCAATGTCAAAATAGAGCGGTCCATCAAGTGATTCAGACTAAATTCACAGTAGCAAAACTACAACAGTAACAAGTCTGTGTTGACAATATATTTAGCAGCTTTTACAGTTAAATAAAACTTTAAAAATGTAGTTACTAAATTAAATATAAAAATATAAAAAAATGTGTAATGCATTAGCCTATTTAATTTTTAAACCATTAATATTTAAATTTCATTTGTAGTTAACTAGTTAAGTATTTAAATAATTCTCCCTTATACACTGTTGGTGTTGGGACATATTTTTGTTCTTATTAAATGTCATGAGACTTTGTGATTCTAGCACTTTTTTTTTTTTTAAATTCTGACAAGAACTAGGCAGGAGAGGTTTCTGTACCTATGTAAACCACCACAATCAGCTTTAACGGAAGTTTATGAGCTGGCTTATGTTTATGCGGAAGTTATAAAGATCTCCGTGCATATGGTCAATTGTTTACCAGGCAGGCAACGTAACAGGTCCTCGCTGACAAAGGCCCGTCATCTTATTCTCTTGTCATGCATGTCTTCTCCATGTAACTTAGACACACACACACACATCACACATCACAGGAGAATTGCTGTCCCATGTATCAAACTTTTTAACTGGAACATAAAACCTGACCTGGACAACAGCCCATAAGAACATATAACTCCATAAATACAAATAATTAAATTATTGCGCTAAACAAAACCCTAAAGCCCAATTCAAAACAGCTCAAAGTGGCAGAACAGGCATTTTGTACTCACTGCTCCAGAGTTTTATACAATTAAATTTTATTATAAATTATATTATAATTTAATTACAAAATAAATGTAACAGTAATCAGTTACAGTTACTAAGAAAAAATGAGTAATTAAATTACAGTTATTTATGAAAATTGTAACGATTACAAAGAGGATTACATTTGAATATTTATACACATCCACATACAACCTATTTCTTTCCCAAATTGCACTAAGACATATGGCCCATAATCTCCGAGACGCGGAAAACACATTCGTAGAATCGAGTCATAAAAATGGAATTCAGCCTATAACACAGACGCAATATGCCACATTTTGGACGAATAAATCAAAAGTAGGTCAGTACACTTGAATCAAAACCCGATATGGACTGATGTCTGTGAATAATAAGCCGCAAAAAGACTGAATATGAATCCTGCACGTTCTGCGTGTCTGTGGAAATCAGGCGCTGACTGGACATTGGGAGAACCAGGACTATTCCCGGTGGCCTGGCAGACGATTTGGCCTTCTACTTTAATATTGTTATTGTATAATTGCAGGTCGAATATACTAAAGCGATTATTTCCGAATCCGCCATTCGATAATTAAATTTCTAATAAATCATGAATCGGTTAGTCGTGACTGGCAATGGTTGGGCTCGCGCGCTCTCCGCGCCTCCGCCGAACGGTTTGGATCAGACTCCGAGTAATCAACGCGAGAGAGAGAAAGAAAAGAGTGGACTGTGTAAGCGCACAGCTGGAGCAGAGAAGCGACACTTCTGTTCAGGGTTTCAGGTGCAGGTCAGTTTCATCTGTAAATATGCTAATGTAGTTTTGTCTTTGTTTACTTAGTCAAGCAGTAGCAGCACATTGCTCGCAATCACTCAAAATACTATATAAACGACGTCATTATTATCTTTTGTAATGTTACAGTAGTAAGTTAGCAGACAAATCATCATATTTTATCATAGGTTTAGGGGGAGCTAGTGGATACAAAAACACAACCCTTAGGAAAATTAATATAGACTATGGTATGGCACTAACCGTGGTTTAATTATGGAATTTGTAGTAAAAATAAATACAAGTGGTAATTCATTTGCCAAAAAAAAACAAAATTGCACTTACAAAACATGGTAAAAGTCAAATAAAAATCTTCAGTATTAAAGTCATGAGAGAGATGGGTGGATAATGGAAGTGAAGGTGCAGTTCAGGAGAGAACTCTTAATTACGTTGCAAGTCCCCCAACCTAAGGATTCAAATCTTTTTCATGTCAGGTCCAAAAAAAAATAGGGTTGTCCATGTTTCAGAATGGGTTGTGGGTGTATGAGTGTGAGATTTCCCAGCCTATTTTTTTCCCCAGTCCGCCCCTCATGGAAATTAATCTCTAGAACAGTCACTTCATGAGCATTTTTTACTTGTTTTGAAAAACTATCATCATATCATATACAAAGAGACAGCAGTGTTTCAGGAGTTTAGTACACAAAATAGGACACATGCTTATTAGATAACCGTATTTGAGTTGATATATATGCTTTTATTTTTTTATTAACTATTTTTCCCCAAACCATTGTTAGATGCAGTTAGATGCCTGTATTTATGCAAAGATTTGGTTTCAAAAACAGTATCTATAAACTATTTATTTTGATTTTAAATCTGCTTTGAAGTTCAGATCAATCTCTAAGTAAAGTCTGATTGTGTGGTGGATGTGTTCAAATGTGATCATCTTAATTTAAGTGATGAAGGATGGTGAAAGTCTGACAGTATTGAGCACTACTGTAAGGTTAAACCTGCATGGTGTAAAATGGTTGAAGATGATTAACAGTTGCAAATTAACATTCATTAGAAATTTATAAAAGTAATCAAAATGTACTCAAAAGTAATTAGTTACATTACTTTATTAAAGTAATTAAAAAAGTTACACTACTATTACATTTTAAATAGAGTAACTTGTAATCTGTAACCTATTACATTTCCAAAGTAACCTTCCCAACACTGGTAATGGCAGACTCCTGTACTAATCAGAAAACGAGATCAACAACTCACCAACAGATATAGTTAAGTAACTCAAAAATGTTTGTTTAGGATGCAGCCCAGATAAGTATCGTTATTTCTTCCCTTTTAGTGTCTTTAAATAAACTTTTAACAAGTTTAACAACGTTAATACTCGATTTCTCAGCTTCCTCTCCTCTTTGACCGTTACTGTTTAAAGAATGCGCGCTACAGTTGCACGCGCACTACATTCGGATTTCTTAAAGGGGAAGCGTCATGACAATACCATTATAGATGTTTGTGTTTCTATGAATTTTTAGTCACATGTAAGACATTTTAACTTATTCGGATATTATTAAATACCATATTTATTATTTTTGCCTTACTGTATTATGAATTTCAGTTTTTATATTTGTCTACATTCATGTAGGCTGCATTTTTATTGGTTACAAGTACACACACACACACACACACACACACACACAGTGTTACTCTAAAAATGTAAAGTTACTCTTAAAAGTAATTAACATAATCAAATAAGATCCTACAAGACAAAGTGAATTTCCATTAAAAAATCACAATGTCCAATATGATACAAATTAATAAAAGATCCTACATGAAAAATTTAAATTCCATTAAATAAAACACAATAGGATTCTAAGCATCAAATAAAATCCTACAGGACACAGTTACATTCCATTAAAATCAATCAGAATGTCCAATAGGATTCTAAAAATCAAATCAAATCCAATAGGACAAAGTGAAAATCTATTAAAATCAATCAGAATGTCCAATAGGATTCTAAAATTCAAATAAAATCCAATAGGACAAAGTGAAATTCCATTAAAATCAATTTGAATGTCCAATAGGATTCTAAGAATCCAGTAAGATCCAATAGGACAAAGTGAAATTCCATTAAAATCAATCAGAATGTCCAATAGGATTCTAAGAATCCAGTAAGATCCAATAAGACAAAGTGAAATTCCAATAGGATTTTTTGACAAGAGCAGATTTACAGATACCTGTGTCCCCTTCGGTAACACTGTCATTTGAACAACAAAAATAATTAGTTCTTCTTCAAATGGAACAGCGTAAAATGGAGTTTAAAATGAAGATAGAGAAATGAAAATTAGAGCAGGAGACCATATTTGCGCAGCAGGATTTGGAAAAAAGGAAATTAGATCTGGAACAACAGCGGCTTAACCTCATGAAAGAAGGTAGGATGCAAATGTTTGGTGAAAGTGTTGTGGGGGAAAGTGACCTGTTTTCTGCTAAGTTTAATGTAGCAGCAAATTTGTGATTGATGCCTTCATTTAATGAGGAAGATGTGGATACGTTCTTCGTGTTATTTGAACGGGTTGCTGATAAACAAAAATGGCCTGAAACTGAACGCACCTTAATGTTGCAATGTGTTTTGACAGGTAAGGCGCAAAGAGTTTATTCTGCATTGAGCGGGGCTGAGAGTCAGAATTATGAGAAGGTTAAAGATGCTGTTCTTAAGGCATATGAAATGATTCCAGAGGCATATCGCCAGAAGTTTCGTGGGCTTAAAAAACGTTTTACTCAAACACCCGTAGAATTTGTGCGTGAATTAGAGTTGTTTCACACGTTGGTGTACTGCTTCGTCTGTTGAATCATTCGAGGATTTGATCAATTTACTAGTTTTTGAACAGTTTAAGAATATGCTTCCTAGTCAAACGGCTATGTATATTGCAGAGCGTAAAGTGTTTAACGCAGCTGAGGCAGCAGTTTTGGCTGACGAATATGAGTTAATTCATAAATCCTGTTTTGAGGCTGGCCGGTTGGAAAATGAACACGCAGGTCCCCGCTGTGGTGGTGTTGCAGTTTAGGAGATGTTTTCGGATATGGCGTGCATTGACATTCATGTTTCATCATGCAGGGTGATTATGGGGGTAAACTTTGAACTTAAATTCTTAAAGTTAATTTTATGGGGGAGGGTGTGACGCCCAGTTGCTTTTTTCTGTCTTGTGTGTGTTTGTGTTTTGATTGCTTGCAGGTGGAAGTTGATTGTGGTGTAATTGGAGGCACCGGTTTCTGGGTGTTCGCTCCCTATAAAGACCGTTTCCTGTTGGTGGCGGAAAAGACTGGATTTGGTGGCAGCCTGGCAGTTCTAGCACTTGGTCTTAATGTTGGATAATGGCATGATTGTAAAATAAATGGAGAGGTTTTGGCAATGAATGTATTTCGTCTTCTCCTTATTTGTTGTGATCCTTTGTGTTCGCAACAATAATCATAAATTTTTTTTAGCAGCAGCAAATCAGAATATATGAATGATTTCTGAAGGATCATGTGACAAGAGTAATGATGCTTAATATTCAACTGAAATTGCAGGAATAAATTACATTTAAAAAAAATATATAAAACAGTTTAAATCATAAAGCTATTTTACAATATTACTGCTTTTGCTGTATTTTTGATCAAATAAATGCAGGCTTGGTGAGCAAAAGAGAATTAAAAACCTTAAAAAAACATTAAAAATCTTGCTGTTCAAAAACTTTAGACTGGTACAGTGTACATCTTAATCTGTCTCTCATTTGTGCTAGATTTTGTTGAATAGTTGTTTGTCTTGCTCATGCCTGTCCATTCCGAGCTATTATTACGATCAGAACGATCTGACCAGTATGGATTCAGGATCCATGTCGCGGAGCTCAGAGACATTCTTTCTGGCAGCAGTGCTTGCATGGAGCAGCAGGAAAGCAGATCTTGGCTACTGGTCATGCTGCACAGGCTGTAGTAATGCAAGTCTCGGATTTAACCACCCAATTTCGACAGCTAAGGACTGAAGCTGCCCAACTGCCCACTGCACTCGATTTCTCGACTGCACCACCTGTGGACTACTCAAACCAGCATGCTGAACCCCGCCTACCACTTCCAATTTTCTACTCTGGTGAGCCCCTGTTATGTTGATAATTTCTGGCTAAATGTTCTCTTCACATTGCTCTCCAGCCTCCATCTTTTCCCACAGGAGTCCAAAGTGGCATTTGCAATCAAACTCCCAGCTGGACATGCGGCTCTCTGGGGAACAGCAGTGTGGGAGCAAAAGCACCATTGTTATTTGTCGTTCCACTCATTTTCAGATGAACGCAGGAGTTAGATGAGTTACTCCAGGGAAATCGACCACAAAGTACTCAACTGAGTTGTGCACATTGGCAGCAGAGTGTAAGTTAAACCAGGAAGTGCAATGGGACATTTTTAGGCATGAACTGGCCGACAGTATCACCTATGAAATCTACACGTTTTAATTACCCACTTCTTCGATCTGGCTATCCGAGTGAACACTAGACTGGGAAGACGTGACAAACAAATTCTACAGATATTGGAAGTTAAAATTTGGAGACCAATTCTTGGGTTCGCCGAGGAATTGTACCATAGATAGGAGGCTATTGGCGGGTGGGGTCGCCATGGAGAAAACCTTCTCTGCTTTAACATTTCTCCCAGTTCACATGTAAAGCCCTTATAGACTCTAGCTCAGAAGGCAATTTCTTGGATCGCAAGATGGCGCACAACTAGGAATTCATATAATTCCACTTGACTCACCCATCTTTGACTCACCCGTCAGCGCTCCCTGCGGTCACTCTCTCTCACCTGTCACTCATTCCACAGAGTCGGCGAGTCTCATTACTTCAGGCAACCAAACAGAGATCATTTATTTTCTTGTAACCGATTTTCCTTTGGCTCTCACAACACAACCCCAACATAAATTGGCATCAGAACATAGTCTTATCCTGGAGTGAAAATTGTCATGCGTCATGTTTGTTGTCTGCTCGTTTTTCTGTGTCTTGTTCTGTATTACAGGATGGATCTGTCAAATGTGCCCACAGAGTATCTTGACCTGAAGGGAGTGTTCAGTAAGTCCTGGGCTGCTTCTCTTCCTGAGCATCGTCCTTATGATTGTGCAATAGATTTATTGTCAGGTATGTCTCCACCTAAGGGACGAGTTATACTCACTTTCTGCTCCGGAAAGGGAGGCCATGGATAAATATATTTCTGATTCTCTGGCAACCAAGATTAACTGTCTTTCCTCTTCTCCTGCAGGCATGGGATTCTTTTTTGTGGAAAAGAAAGATGGTTGCCTTCGTCCTTGTATTGACTGTCGAGGATTGAATAGCATCACGGTAAAGAATACCAATCCTTTGCCATTGATGTCTACAGCCTTCAAAAGTCAGGACTTCAGGATTCTTCCTTTTTCACAAAGTTGGATCTTTGTAATCCCTTTTATTTGATTCGCATAAGGGAGGGGGGTGAATGGAAGACCGCTTTTAATTCCGCTGGGTGGCATTTTGAGTATCTTGTTGTGCCGTTTGGGCTCTCTAATGCTCCCACAGTCTTCAGGCACTGGTCAATAATGTACCGAGAGACATGGTTGATCAGTTCATATATTTCTACCTGGATGACATATTGATGTTTTCTTGTTCTCTCCAGGAACATGTTCAGTACGTCAGGTTACTGCTTCAGAGGCAGAGAAATGTGTTTTTTCATACGCATCTGTTCCTTTTTTAGGGTACGTTGTGTGATCAGAGGGAGTATGCATGGATCTCGACAAGGTTCAGGATGGGGTAGATTGGCCAACCACTGATTCCTGCAAGGCCCTGCAGAGGTTTCTGGGCTTTGCCAATTTTTACCAGCATTTCATTCGCAATTACAGCTAGCTAGCTGCCCTTTTGACTGCCTTGACCTCCACAAAAACAACGTTCAGGTGGTCCAGCATTGTTGAGGCTGCGTTTTTCAAACTAAAGAGTTGCTTTGTTTCAGCTCCCATTCTTGTGGCCTCCATCTTGTCAGTTTGTGGTGGAGGTTGATGCGCCAGAGGTGGAATTGGTGCGGTTCTTCCCCAGCGTTCTTCCGCGGATGGTAAGGTGCATCCATGCGCATATTTTTCTCACCATTTATCTATTGCCAAATATAATTATAGCATTGGTAATAGAGAGTTGCTTGCAGTCAAGCTTGCTTTGGAAGAATGGTCCCATTGGTTGGAGGGTTCGGAGGAACCTTTTATAGTCTGGACTGACCATAAGAACCTTGAATACTTCAGGTCTGCTAAAAGGTTCAATTCTAGGCAGGCTCGGTGGGCTTTATGTTTCAGTCACTTTCATTTTTCAATTTCTTATCGTCCAGGTTCTAAGAACATCAAAACTGATGCTTTGTCCCGCTTTTTTGACAAAACAGATGTTGTCTTCTAAGTCCATCTTGCCACATAAGATCATGGTGTCTACGATGAATTGGGAGATCGAATCGAAGGTCCGTAGGGGTTAAAAGGGGTAATGCCCACCATTTTGGTGTCTTCCAATTTGGTGTCTTCCAGGACTTCCAATCGAACCCCTGCTGGACTCCTTCAACCGCTGTCGGTTCCTTTGAGTCCCTGGTCCCATATTTTGCTAGATTTTGTTACAGGACTCCTGCTGTCTCTGGGTAACACTGTGGTTTTGACCGTGGTGAACCTGTTCTCAAAGGCAACTAATTTTACTCCTCTGCCCAAAATACTCTCAGCCAGAGAAACAGCAGTTGCTGTCATTGATCACGTCTTTCATATTCATGGCCTCCCAGTGGCAAGGTTTCTGACAGGGGACCTCAGTTTGTTTCCAAATGTAGAAAATAATTTTGTTGTTTGTTGGGGGCGACACACAATTACTTACTAGCATGATTCAATGGGCCTATCTACTTTTGAGTGTAGCAGAGTTTACCAGCCACCTATTTTTCAGAGTATGGAATCCGGAAGTATGAAAGTTGCCCATACCTTTGTCTAGAGGTGTCACCACAAAGTCCTACCCACGGTCTCAACCCAGCATTTGGGTTGAAAAAACAACCCAGCATTTTTTAGAGTGTAATGCATAATTTGTATTATCCACGTGAATATTATAATCTCCGACAATTAACGCTTTATCAACTGTAACAAAATGGTCTGAGAGGAAATCTGCAAATTCTTTTAGGAATTCTGTACACGGCCCTGGTGGTCAATACACAGTAGCCAGAGCAAGAGATAAAATAGATTTTGCATATCTGACATTGTAACATTAAGCAGAAGTATTTCAAATGAGTTAAGCCTGTATCCTGTTTTCTGGGTAACATTGAGAATATGACTATATATTGTTGCAAAACCTCCCCCGCGACCATTCTGACAGGGCTCATGCTTGAAACAGTAGTTTGGTGGAGTAGACTCGTTTAGACCAATATAATAATTTGGTTTTAGCCAGGTTTCAGTCAAGCAGAGTACAGTACATCAAAACTATCATCTGTGATCATTTCATTTATAGTAACTGCTTTGGGTGTGAGTGATCTAATGTTTATGAGCCCAAAAAAAAAATTTTTTTTTAATTTATTTTACATTTTTCTGGTTTAATCACAATAAGATTTTTTCTAGATCCTACATTATATTTAGATTTTGACCCCACTATTCGGGGAACAGACACAGTCTTAATAGATTGGACAACACAAGTACTTTTATAATTTAAGCGTCATTATTCCATCTCGCGGAGGGGAGTGAAGTGGTTCCAGGTGGAAATCTCAAAGACTGATGGGGGAGAAGTCGTTGCCCAGGGCCCGGCTCGCGTCCTCAGCTGTGGATGCACACAGGGTCCATGGTGTCCCGGCACCTGAGTGAAGCACATCTGGGAACAGAGGCGTCGTGCCCATTCAAAGTGAGGGGGCATGTGCCCCTCAGATTTCTGAGCCAAGTGGATTTTAAATGCAGCTTCCAAACGAAAAAAAAAAAAAAATTGCAGAATAATATTTTTTATATATTTGATACAATCACAGCGGTGTGATTAGATCGTTCAGTGCACAGCATCAGCTGCTAAATTCAAATCTGCGTTCGCTGGATGGCGCTGAGCCAGAGACAGACGCGTTAGTACAACGCTTCATGATAACCAATCAGAAACTATTCTGTTGCGCTTATGGATGCAATGGCCAATGAGAGACATCCAGAAGAGTCATCACTGAAACGCGGTGTTTTGTTCACTTGCTCGCTGACTGAATTATTTAGCGAATTCTCATCAGAAACAACAAAAAGTGCAGATGTGCGTACGAATGTAAGTAAGATATTCGTTTTAGAATGTAAAGTGCTTCAGTGATTTTAATGGGAGTTTTTGAGAGTGCCTGAACTCTGGCTAGACTAAATGAAAATGTTTTTTGATAATGTAAATGTTCTTTACTCTCTGTAAAATGAAAGTGTTAAAATAAGTATCTTACAATATTGTTATTAAAATTTACATTAAATGCAAATTCAGTCGTATTAAAAATATTTTATGGCATGATATGGCACTTAAGTAAAAAGTCAGGTTTTTATGTGTAGTTAATAGATTACACTACATTTCCATATATTGATCAAATAACAATCTATAAAGGTGCAAAACGCGTTTACCTACACATATTTGAGAAACGAGATATTTCCTGATATATTAAGCATGTTTGGAATTGTTTTGAATAAAAAGGAAAAAAAATAATAAAAAAAAATAAGCCTATATTAGTTATACAGTGCTTTCGTAAAATGACTTATACTCCCGAACACCCCCCCCCCCCCCAAATGTGCCCCCACAAAAATCATGAATGCATGACGCCCCTGTCTGGGAAGATAGCTTCCTGCACCGGGCCTGTGCAGAAAACACACGGATTAGAGGTGGTGGAACTGTTAGCAGGGTGCTGTATATTTACCCCAGACTTGTGAGCGTCAGCCCGTGAGGTTTCTAGCATGGCTCTCCACTCTCTCAGCTGGGCCTGCCTCACCTCCAGGTCACGAATCTGCTTCTCCACGGCCTCCAGCTCGAGCTGCACCGAATGGAGCTTGAGTGTGTCCTCACCTGCACTCAAAGGTAGACATACATCCGCCATTAAAGCAAGTAACAGTGATTAAAGCAATGGAAATGTGTGTGAATAAAGTATTAGCAATGCAAGCAGGATTAGTGGCAACCAAAGACTATAAAACTCAAGACACACGGCAGCAACAAACAGGAAGTGACAAAAGCCAGACCAAATCAGTGGATTATTATCGAAAGGTACACTGACTAACAGCACAAATGTACCAATATGTGTGTATTATAAATTTATAAATGTTTTCAAATAAATATCATGTGAGTGTAATACTGGTGCCAACAGTGTATTCCATTATTATTGTAAATGATAATTGCATTATCACTGATAAAATAATGATTAAAGTGAAAAAGAGAAACAGAAACATCCTTGCCAATGACTTGAAACTGATGGATCACTTTATGGTTGGGAAAATTGTATAATCCACTTTACTTGATAACGGGAGCTGTCAGGATGTGCTTATGTGGGTTTTATCAACATATGTTTCATACAGAAAACCCTTTCAAAAAGATATCACATCAGTCCAGATAATACAGAAAATTTTGGAAAATATAGTCTCGTGGACTGCTTTACAGATGGTTTTGCTAGCACACAATAAAGTGCACTATAACTTATGTCTCATTCTTTAGTTTCACTGTAACCTGGTTTCAGCAGATATGGCTTTATGGTTTTTTGGCTTGTCAGTTAATGTTTGACTATCATCCGAACTCTCTCAATAGGCAGATGACTTCAGAGTTTCTCTCTCTCTTTTTTTCATTCCCTTCCCATTTGTTTTTAACTCTTGGCATAAATATCTATTGAAAGATAACAGTTTTAGCTTTTGTTTTGTCATATAAACTTATCATCTTATGCAAGTATACAGTACTCATGTCCTCATTAAAGGTTTTAGTATTAGCAGGTGCTGTATCTGCATCATGTTTAAATGAGCACTCTGGTAAAATGGTAAAAACATAGCACATAGAATAACCCCTGAGGTATTTCTTTGAGGGGCAATTTGGCAACACACATGATTACTTTGCTATGTAAATAGGGACATTCTATAGACTATTTTTTATATACTGCAAGTTAGCAGCATCACTAGGTTTTTCTGGGGCCCCTGTGGGCACCATATGGTTTGAGGGAGGAGGGAGGTTAAGACGATTCCAGGGGCCCAGATCAGTGAGTGGGCCCAACGCTATCCCCTCAGTGCTACTTTTTGTTTAATGTCAAAAGGTTTTGTGTAGGTTTGCAAGGGATTTGTTGACACATGTAACTTTGTTTTTTATTTTTATTTTGTGTGTGTCTGTCTGTGTGTGTGTGTATGTGTGTGTGCACAAGGGATTTGTTGCCACAGGTAATTTTTAAAGCATTGTTTTTTTAGGAGTGCTTCAGTCAGTATTTTTGAGTCCAATCACAGAATGTAGCATCTGCTGATCCGATCACCAATACCGAAGCCTTCTTTTTATCATGTAGAATTATTGATGATCCAATCAAGATTTTTTAACACTTATTCAGGGCCTCAATTTCATTTTTGAAAATGAATTCCTCTCTTAGGTGACTCTTGTAAGAGGATTTTTTTTTCTTTTCATTTGAGTGGTGGAGGAGGGGATTTTTTAGACATTTTTACAAAATGTATATTAATTTCACCTTAATGTATGATCATACACTGTATTTTTTGTTTTTACAATCATGTAATTGTTGCACAATAGCTTACACAGTGCAAGCCTGATTTTGTGAGCTGTACGTGAGGTTCACACATACTCTGTTTGCGGTGTGTATGTAGTCCGTGTGTGGTACAGAAGCAGCACGGACTGTGCTTTCACACAGGAGTCTGCTCCTTATCCATGGCTGTTTACCACAAACACAAACCATTATTTTGATTTTAAATCCAAACATTGTTACTCAAAATGTTTTTTCAACATTGTGATTAAGTTTTTACACAGTGCATTAATACAGTCTTTAATCAATTATTCAGTGCTTTTTACTTTTGCATTTACTTCTAGATTTATATATTTAATTGCTAAAGCAAAACATTTAAACTACATTCTACATTAAAACTTACCATTGACAGAAACCGTCAGCTCTACTGCCTTTTCTTTTGCATTTAATTATTACAAGCAATCCTGCAGTTCATAAATAAATTTAATTAAGAACCTTTAAATTATTGCCTTGTTTATTTAAAAAGTGCTCTTTCCCTTTAAACCTAGCCAAAAAGCCCTAGCCTATGTGTTGGTTGTAAATCACAGTAGACTATAATTAAATGCATTCATATGCACAATGCATGTTCATGTTTACGCAAACAATGTGCTGTTAATTGAATTTAGCACGTGCAGAGCAGCAAAAAATAGACTCAGTGCGGAAACAATCTCTGCACTGCTGCTGACACACCTCTCTTAAACGCACTGCCAGACCGCAACTGTGTATGCAGTGTGGTCAGAGTATATTCTGGCAAACGGTTTACCAATCACATTTCGCAATCGGCAAAGCAAACTGTTGTAAATGCCACTACCAACACACGATGGGTAACTTGCAAAGCACATTGATCCTCCATGTTTTCTCAGCACGATACTGAATGGAATTAAATTATTTCCTTACGAAATTAACTCCCCAAGCCAAAACTCAGGAGCTCACAGAAAACAGATACCATTCTGCCATGGACAGATACCATTCTGCCATGCAATAAAACAATAAAACTGATCTGGAAAAGAGATCTTCAAGGAGTGCAAACAACACCTATTTACGACCTCCTTCCTCCCTCTCCTCTCCCCTCCTTGCCTCTGACTCTCACTCTTCTCCTCCAAAGACAAGAATATCCATATGCCATGTTATATCTTGTGAAAATGTTGTTTTTTCCACTTCATGTTTAGTATCATTTTAAAGGTCTCTGTGCGATTGGTAAAATGGTCTCAATTTCACAAAAGTCATTTATATTATGAGAAAGATCAAGAGCTTTTGTAGAATTGTGTTCTGCTGAGAAGGAGGTGTGTCCCCCTTTAGGGGTCTTTGAGAATGTTTAACTCCAACCAGGTTTGACCCTTATGTGACCGCGGGAACCTATTGAACCAAAATGACCGTTATGTTTTTACAACTGATTTGAAGATTTCTTTGTTGTCTGGTCTGAGTATTTAAGAGGAGTGACAATACAGTACGGGGCGATTCTGTCGTCAGATCAACCCATAGTGTGGAGTATATCTCATATGCTCCATACTATGTATCTTTCTGAAGTCAGGTATATTATTATTTACTCAAAAATGTAATTGTGTTGAACATATTGTGCCCATAGAGCACATTGTATAGTTGTTTGTGTTACTACCTGTGCACATTGTCTAGTTAAGTATATTCTCTAAAACACCTGAGTGCTTTGCTATACATTTTAGAACATGTGTCTTAAATAAGAAAAACTGTTACATCTGTGACTATGTTAAATTTGTTTGTCTCTTGCGTGGATCATGTGGTTGTTGCCCATATGACTACAGTGTCTGTGCAGGAGCAAAGTTGCCACGCGGTTACAATGTGATTCGCAATTGCACTATCCTTTCTAAATTGGCTTCTAATTGTTTCATTATGTAATTGACATTATACAATTATACCTGACTAATAATAAATTGTTATATTTGATTTATCCTAAACTCGTCTGAAATCATTATGATTAGTAAACTGTGAGGAGGCTTTTGTTAACGTAAATCTATGGCTAGGATAGGTCAAACTGAAGGCTCAGGAATGATAGGAGCAGTAGGCACATCATCGGAGACCTTCTGATTTCTGTCTATCACTGCTGTTAGCAAGTTGTATGAAAAAAGACTAAATAAACTACACTTTTGTCATAAGCAAGCAGTAGGCGGCAGGCAAAACATGTATTAGTCTACCTACATCCTCTGACTAGCATCAGACTGGCGAGTTTGCGATCGTAAGATCCACGTGAAGCTAGCGTGAGACTTAAAAGAGACATTAGGTCCCCAGTCAACAGATAATTGAAAGTATAGTGAGTCCAGAATAATCAAATATCAAAATTGATACATAATCAACCTTTGTGATCAGTTTTTAAATAGAAACATAGTCTAAATTTAATGATCACATGAAATTGGAGTCAGATTGAGCATGGAGCTAGACTAGGATTTAAACTAAATCCTGATAAATTCAGAAGCGCAAGTAAAATACCACAGAAAGAACAAGGTTTGAGAAGTAGAAGGCGGGGCAATAATTAAAACATTTCAAAGTTAAAGTTCATGCAAACAGATATTTATTGACAAGTTTCAGTTAAATATTTATGGTTTTAGCCTATAACAAAACCCAGTGTTAAAGTAGATCGCAAACACTTATATCTGGAACATTAGAATACTATACGCTATCCAATATGTGGTCACTTCCGCGTATTCATTGCGGGGCTAAAGAACATAATTTTTAGGGATCACATGTATAATTATGTACAATAACAAAATAACATGTTATAAGAAAAATCAGAGATGGTTTAAATGTCCTTTAAAATAACACTAACCACTTGTTTTTGTGCCACTGATTTGCCAGAGGTAGCCTATCGTTAGAATACGCTACAAGTAAATGGGCCAGCAGCTGTTAAACATTTTTTTATATTCCTCTGTTTTGCTGTTAAAAGTATGTAATTTGATAAGTATGTCATTTGAAGTTGTGTAGCATATAGTGGCACAAACTTGCTTACTGTATTGTAAGACTGTAAGGTGAGAAATGAAGAACGATATAAAGACTCTTCTGTAGTAACAACTATTTAACTTTTTTTTCTCCTTAAAAATGGTGTCACATGGAAGTGCATGACAGCCTACAGTTCATGTGGAGAAGCTGTTTGTTTGTATTTAATATATCTGTTACAAATCAGCAGTTTGATACTTGCACTTTTGCCTGTTATTTTTTTCCTAGTTTGCAGAAACTCTTCTAATTGGCCAGACTTACATTTTCTCAAGTTATATATGAGGCCACTATTGCACACATACATGGTGGATGATAACCAGCAGAGTGTGTACTTTATCAGTGTAATAGTTAAACAAATCATATGCAAAATAATAATAATAAAAAACTTGTATAGCCTACTATTTGATACAAATGTCTTATTATTTAACCAATTTTAAAGTTTTACTTCATTTTGATCCTGAAATCCACACTTTTGGAATCAAGATAATCAAAAGGTAATCAAACCAAGCACAACCAAATAAAACATGTTTCATGGATAAAGGGTTTTGTAAAAAAGATCATGTTAGTGGATATTCTACTAATATTAAAAACATGTGGGTCATTCCTGAATGGCTTATTCTGCAATGGGTATAAACAGTATGGTCCCATTGATTTGGAAGCATTGTTTTGCTCCCAACATTTAGACTGATTTCATTGAGTTTGTTCATGGTGTATAAATCTCTGTTTGCTATTTGTTGTTCATATAGGAATTTACTTTCATAATGTATTTCAAAATTTACTTACAACAGAAATCCTATAACATGTGCTTGCTTGTGTTGATCAGTAGGCCTATCCCTAAACACATTTACAAATTCACTAGCTAGGACCATGCCACAAACAAGCTATGAAACTGGGGAAGAGGGAATGGGATGATGGTCAGGTTGATCGGGGGATCTTGAATTGATGGCTCAGAGAGACTCAGGGTGGGGGTACCATCTCTAGCACATATTTAGGCCAGACAATGAGGACCCCCAAAGTTGGGAAGAGCTGAGTTAAGCGTGAGCTCAGAATGCCTGATCATATGGAGAGGATGCAGAGGCTGAATAGTTCAGGCATTAGATGGTTAACACAGCTTCTTGTTTTCATAAGCCTTTAGAAGTACGAATGTGTGGGAAGCTGGGCAATCGTAGTCAGTGCTTTTGACAGAATGTATGACACGAAGGATTTCCCTTGAGGTATTATCTGGATGGCATTGTTAAGGTGGCCTAGAAGTCCTGGTAGCTGACGCTTGGTACATCTGTCTCTCTCAGATGAAGTGTGAGGCTTTGAGATTTCTACTCTGATAATGGAAAGCAGAGTTCAGTGAAATGTCGATTGGTGTGGATATCCTCATTTTGGTGGCACAGATGAGGGTGCGACTATCTGAAGTCTTCGAGGAGGTGAAGAACGTAAGGAGACTGTGGTTGTTAGTAAGAATCCTTTGTAGCTTTGGAAAGAGAGACTAACATCCTAGGGCTGCTTCCGCAATCGAATGTGGCTCATGATGAATTAATGGCACCTTCCCAGAAGCCTCACCAGATTCTTGATGGATAGGAAAGACTTGGCATTTAGTGGTATCAGCTTTGGCCAGCCTAGCTCCGTGGCTTGCAAAGTGAATGTGTATTATGTGGTTGTGATGATATGATGTTCTCGTTAACAAGGTTCGAGAGGAGCGTGTCAGATACTTAGCCTAATCAACACAGGTGGACCACAATCTAGTAATCAATCCCACAGTATAAATATCGCTGACTTAACCTCTATCCATTGACGGTTAATCAGCATTCGATTCGCTTTGTCTGTCATCCTATCACAGACCCAATCTTCTTTCCAACGAAGAGATCTGTACCGGAGATTTTTCAGATCTGCCACTTTTTCCGGACCCACGATCACTCCTACCTCGCCAAACACGGCCGCCGAACACCATTAAGCGTTAACGCGACAGCTGCTCTTCTCACAAAGCCACACGTTGTGGCCAATAGACCATGCAAAG
Source organism: Carassius carassius (assembly GCF_963082965.1). Classification (NCBI taxonomy): domain Eukaryota; kingdom Metazoa; phylum Chordata; class Actinopteri; order Cypriniformes; family Cyprinidae; genus Carassius; species Carassius carassius. The sequence goes on along the minus strand of NC_081766.1, from coordinate 26,610,618 downwards.
CCCCGAGCCCGAGCTCGCCTCGTTCCCGCTCAAGACCGGGCTCTCCTCGAGCGCTGGATCGCAGCAGCAGCAGGCATTCAACCAGCCTGGGCTGCACCCCAGTTCTCACCGCAACAAGTCTCTCTCGCTTCCCGTCGCGGCTCAGCCTTTTCACCGCGGCTTTTCCGGGCACAGCAGCCTCCTCTAGCGGCGCAGACTGCCTGTCGTAAATCAATACATTCTTCAGGTGAAGACACTAATGCAGGTTTCTTGGCTAAAGTTGTTAAACAACGTCATGACGTAATTCTGTCGGATGACGATGCCATTTAACCACGAAGCCAAGGCATTTTTTCATGGCAAGCCATCCACACCGAAATGCCTGAAGACGTTACATTTGCCCTACCGTGTGTAACAAGGAGTCGGAGGCGTTCGGATCCATATGCAGCATTTATTAAACAGAATGGTCATACAGGCAGAGATCAGGAATGGCGTCAGGTGTGTCAGGGATAACCAGAATCGTAATCAGAAACAATCAGGGATCGAGACAGGCAGCGGAGAATCAGAGTCGGAATAAACAGTCCAAAGGTCAAAACACAGGAATAATAAACACAGGGAAAACGCTCGGAAATGTCAGACTGGCTAAACAAGACTTCGCCGTGAGTGAGAGTGAATGTGCTGCTTTTATGTTTGTGTGTAAATGAGGTGCAGGTGTGGCAAGGAAATTGGCTGATGAATGAGGTGCAGGTGTGGCAGGGTGATTGTGATGCAGTGACTCATGGGTAATGTAGTTCGGGTGTGGTGCAACAGTATGAGAGGTGCTAGTGTCCAAGTGACATCTGGTGGTTGATGTGTGGAATGGTCCTGAGTGGAGTGCCCTCTAATAAAGTTCATGGGCACTCCATCTAATAATCCTGACATAGCCCACCCCCAAAGGAGCGGCTTCCAGACGCTCAAAACAATCTAGGAGGGCGGTGGAGCGGAGGCGGAACAGGGGGAGGGATGGAGGGCCAGGTCCATGAGGAAGTGCAGTGGACTGGGGCAGAGCAGGTGGAACTGGAGCCCTTCCTGGGCCTAACTCAGGAAAACAGGAGCCCCTCCTGGGCCTGGCATAGGAAACAGGGGCCCGCCATGGGCTTAACTCGGGAACGGGAGCCCGCCTTGGGCCTAAATCTGGAACAAGGGTCCACCAAGGCAGAGCAGGTGGCGTGGCAGCCCACCAGAGTGGAGCAGGTGGAGCTGGAGCCCACCAGGGAGGAGTAGAGGACCACCAGAGCTGAGAAGACGGGACAGAAGCCCACCAGGGCGGTGCAGAGGACCACCACAGCAGAGCAGACGGGACAGAAGCCCACCAGGGCGGAGCAGAGGACCACCACAGCCGAGCAGACAGGACAGAAGCCCACCAGGGCGGAGCAGAGGACCACCACAGCCGAGCAGACGGGACAGAAGCCCACCAGGGCGAAGCAGAGGACCACCACAGTGGAGTCGATGGCACCGGACCGCAAGTCTGCTCAGGTGGGACTGAAACAGAGAACATTGACAGGTTAATAGCGGCGTCCGTGGCCGTGATGAGATGGTAGCTGGCCTCCTTGGCCATTACAGGGCAGGCGGTTAGTTCATGGAGGACCTCCGTGGCCATGACAGGACAGACAGAGAGTTGGTGGATGGTCTCCGTAGCCCAGACCGGAATGAATGAGAGCTCATTGACGGCCTCCCTGGCCGTGACAGGATAGGATGAGAGCTCTGAGATGTGACGAGGCTCTGGGAGTTTGGCTGAGATGTGACGAGGCTCTGGTAGATCTTTGGTGATTTGATTGGGTTCATGAAGATCATTGATGACTTGACTTTGCTCATGAAGATCATTAATGACTTGACTTTGCTCATGAAGATCGTTGGTGACTTGACTTTGCTCATGAAGATCGTTGGTGACTTGACTTTGCTCATGAAGATCGTTGGTGACTTGACTTTGCTCATGAAGATCATTGATGACTTGACTTTGCTCATGAAGATCATTGATGACTTGACTTTGCTCATGAAGATCATTGATGACTTGACTTTGCTCATGAAGATCATTGATGACTTGACTTTGCTCATGAAGATCATTGATGACTTGACTTAGTTCACGGAGGTTAATGGTGACTTGACTTTGCTCATGAAGATCGTTGATGACTTGACTTTGCTCATGAAGATCGTTGATGACTTGACTTTGCTCATGAAGATCGTTGGTGACTTGACTTAGTACACGGAGGTTAATGGTGACTTGACTTTGCTCATGAAGGTTAATGGTGACTTGACTTTGCTCATGAAGATCATTGGTGATTTGACTTTGCTCATGAAGATCGTTGATGACTTGACTTGGCTCTGGAAAGTCCACGGTGACTAGCCCTGGCTCTGGAAAGTCCACGGTGACTAGCCCTGGCTCTGTAAAGTCCACGGTGACTAGCCCTGGCTCTGTAAAGTCCACGGTGACTAGCCCTGATTCCGGAAGGTCAACGGTGACTAGCCCTGGCTCTGGAGAGTTCACTGGAACCTGACTCGACTCTGGAGAGTTCACTGGAACCTGACTCGACTCTGGAGAGTTCACTGGAACCTGACTCGACTCTGGAGAGTTCACTGGAACCTGACTCGACTCTGGAGAGTTCACTGGAACCTGACTCGACTCTGGAGAGTTCACTGGAACCTGACTCGACTCTGGAGAGTTCACTGGAACCTGACTCGACTCTGGAGAGTTCACTGGAACCTGACTCGACTCTGGAGAGTTCACTGGAACCTGACTCGACTCTGGAGAGTTCACTGGAACCTGACTCGACTCATGAAATTTCACTGTTGTTTTACTTGACTTTTGGGTGTTAGTAGTGACTTGACCTGACTCTGAAGAGTCGACGGGGACCTGACCTGACTCTGGAAAGTCGACGGGGCTGGCGGCCATCTTGTGCAGTGTCACTGGGCTGGTGGCCATCTTGTGCAGTGTCGCTGGGCTGGCGGCCATCTTGGGCAGTGTCGCTGGGCTGGCGGCCATCTTGGGCAGTGTCGCTGGGCTGGCGGCCATCTTGGGCAGTGTCGCTGGGCTGGCGGCCATCTTGGGCAGTGGCGCTGGGCTGGCGGCCATGACGTGAGTGAGTCCAGGGTCGTTTGCCTCTGCGACACCCACAGTGAATGTTGAGCCAACAATCAGCAGTGCATAGTCCAGAAACTGACTAAGAGATGAGCGGGGACCCTCACTGATCACTCGTGACCTTAGTGGTTCATTTAGCCCATCACAAAAAAAGTCAATCAGCACAAAATCCGGCAGATCAGAGAAAAAGGTGAGGCCTAAGTACTCTTGTACATAGTCCTCGAGTGATCCAGTGCCCTGCTTGAGGGCTAATAGGCTTGCCATCTCCATACCTGACCAGTGTCCACACAAAAAGCTGCTGGATCCTGAGTGGTGAAGTCTTCTGTAACAAGGAGTCGGAGGCGTTCGGATCCATATGCAGCATTTATTAAACAGAATGGTCATACAGGCAGAGATCAGGAATGGCGTCAGGTGTGTCAGGGATAACCAGAATCGTAATCAGAAACAAGCAGGGATCGAGACAGGCAGCGGAGAATCAGAGTCGGAATAAACAGTCCAAAGGTCAAAACACAGGAATAATAAACACAGGGAAAACGCTCGGAAATGTCAGACTGGCTAAACAAGACTTCGCCGTGAGTGAGAGTGAATGTGCTGCTTTTATGTGTGTGTGTAAATGAGGTGCAGGTGTGGCAAGGAAATTGGCTGATGAATGAGGTGCAGGTGTGGCAGGGTGATTGTGATGCAGTGACTCATGGGTAATGTAGTTCGGGTGTGGTGCAACAGTATGAGAGGTGCTCGTGTCCAAGTGACATCTGGTGGTTGATGGGTGGAATGGTCCTGAGTGGAGTGCCCTCTAATGAAGTTCATGGGCACTCCATCTAATAATCGTGACACCGTGCATGTTTAAACCTCACTGAGATGATACAGACATAAGTTGCATGCAATTATTCTGGCAGGACCTATCTATTTAGGTAAGGCAAGTTCATTTATATAGCACATTTCGTACACAATGGTAATTCAAAGTGCTTTACATAAAACAAAAGTAAATTAATTATGAAGGAAAATAATAATACATAAATAAAACAAGCACATTTTAAACTTTTAAAATGATTAAAAAAATGTAAATGTATAAATGATTTAAAAAAATGTAAAAAGCGGACTCCCCTTGTTTGCGTGAACCTTTGGTATTTCATACTGACTCGATCCTAGTGATCTGTGTGCTCTGTTTCTTTAGAATCTGCTTGAAAGTGAATAGCACATAACTGCAATCATCTTTACCATTATAACCATGTCTGTTGGTACAATGTTTTACAAGACTAAACATGCTTCATCGTTTTGATGCATCGTCATGCTTCACTGTTTCCACAGTCCATACTACAACGCGAAAAAAGCATTCCAAATTTATCCGCTCTGGAGACAGTCTATCTATAGCCTCTATCTATAATTCTCCACCGCCGCAGCAGTGTCTGCTCCCACAGGAGCCTCTATCTATATTTCTCCACCGCCGCAGCAGCGTCTGCTCCCGCAGGAGCCTCTATCTATATTTATCCCCGCCGCAGCAGCGTCTGCTCCCGCAGGAGCCTCTATCTATATTTCTCCACTGCCGCAGTAGCGTCTGTATCTCTTTTCTGTATTTTCCCTACTGCCATAGCAGTTCTCACTCCCGCAGGAGCCTTAAAAAAAAAAAAAAAAAAAGAATCATACTGTCCCATAGAACAACTCAACGTAACACATCGCTAACAATCTAACGCACATGCTAATCATATCAAAAGCCTTCAAGGGCCCAAACGTTCCCGACAATAGTTTCTACACATCACTGTACAACCTAGTCCTCGTTTTGCTAAACATTTAATTCAAATGTACACCATCTTTAATATTGGACAATTGTTTACAACAGGCAGGCTACAGCAATCATAAGTCGTGACCTCAAATGTTGCTATAGGTTTCAGCTATTCACCGAAATAATCTGTTCAAATTTCCCCTATAGGTGGCGCAAAAAAAAAAAAGCTGATCATGAACCCTTTTGAAGCCCCGCCTTCTCGTTATCTCATTAGCCCACTGGGCTAATTCTTAACCAATAATTTGAAAACTCTTAATCAATTTGTCAGCTCCATATAATTTGCCGTTTAAAAGCATAATCACCTCGATGGTTCTTGATGAATTCTCTCTCACAACCGTAGAACAATGATCACGCAATCAATATGGAGAAAGAAGAAGGAAAAAATAAAATCAAATATATATATATATATATATATATATATATATATATATATATATATATTTTAATAATAATTCTTAAGCCTCTCGGCTGGGAAAGGATGACATCACTTCTGCTTTAAGCTATGCCTATGCATCCAGATTCATGGCACTTATTCGGGTGGCTTCGGGCCATTCCCGAGCTTAGAGCCCTTCCCCGGACAGCACACTAAATACGCATACCATACCTCAGCTAATTATAGGTAAGCGTGAACTCGTGAAATGGTTAATGGTTGGAATGCGAGTGTAGTGGAGAGAAGATAAGTTGATTTAATTCAGCCTCTTCTTCTAGTGGCCTGTCGACTATGTCAGGTTCTTTATAGGAGTGCGGAGGTGCTTTGCAAATCAGTCTGCTGGTGTCGTAGGGTTATGAGAGCAGGAGTCTCTCGCATGGCTCCATCACAGAATAGGCAGGTTTCAAGGTGCCTGCAGTTAGATGAGAGGCAGCCCCGACAATCGCTGAAAGAAGAAGGGTGGAAGAATGGATGTTGGGATGAAAGGATGTATTCGATGTCATATAAAAATCCAAATACTCTCATGGTCTTAAAGCAGTGAAAATCGATCTTCCACGGAACGGATGGCACAGTCGAGCGCTTGGTTAAAGAAGCCCACTTTGTAGTTTTGTTTTGTGTCCATGACAGGTGTGTCATCTCCTTCATAAGGAAACATTTTCTTTCTTTTTCATTGTCAAGCTGCACTTTTTGGAGGAAAGACAGCCTCTGTTTCCAACTCATCAGCTAATTGTCTTGCACTGGACAGCACTCTGTCAAAATTACTGTCTGTGCGGTATTCCACAAGGAATTGCTTTGTCGCGTTCAGTGGTTCTGTTGTATGTGGAATGTGAATGTTCATTGTCTGCACTGCAGTATCTAGTATTTTGCATGCATATACTAACTGATGCCGCTCTAAGTGGGGTGGGGGCAGGGCGTGGCCGGGTGAAAGAAATTTTTTTTTTTTGGAAAAGTTAATTTAAATGTATACTAAAGGAGTGGGAAAAAGATGTTGTTGATTTAAGTGCTATAATTGTAACCTAATGTAAAACAAACAAATAAATTAATATCTCTCTCTCTCTCTCTCTTGCCTTCTCTCCCTCTTGCCGCCCTGGCTGAGCTGCCGCCCTGGGCGGCTGCCTAGTTCGCCTATAGGTACTCACCAGCCCTGGGTAGAGGGAGGTGGGAAGAGATGAAGGAATGGTGGAAGAATGGTTGTTGGGATTAAAGGATGTGTTTGAGTGGGGGGGGGGGGGGTCGAGGATGAGAGGATATAGGAGGGGGGAGGTAGGGACTACTTTGATGATTTTTTTCTTACCTTTCTGGACATGGACAGTATACCGTACACACATTTTCAATGGAGGGACAGAAAGCTCTCGGACTAAATCTAAAATATCTTAAACTGTGTTCCGCAGATGAACGGAGGTCTTACGGGTTTGGAGCGACATGAGGGTGAGTTATTAATGATTATTGGGTGAACTAACCCTTTAACTAAAGTCAAGCAGTTAGTCAGAAATCTATAATCTCACCTGATGTGCCTCATGCTCCACCTAGCCTAAGATTTAGTATGTACAGTACTAACCCCAGACGCAGATTTGAGGTAACATACGCCTTCTATTAATCTACTTGAGAAAATAATTTCAGAGTAAGTAAGAGTAAATCTAATGTAACAATTCATTATCAGTCAGGTCGGTATTATGTCAATTACAAAGCCAATTCAGAGATATCAAATCAATACAAGTCATCATATTCTCAAACATGAATCTAAGAGTAAGAGATGCATACCTGAAAAGAACCTCAGACACTTTAATCTTCTGAGACACTCAAAAGACACACAGTGCATTAACATAGACATATGTTCCCACACTTCACTGAGAGAAAGTGCGGGAAACACATTTCTCAAAAATGCAACAGTTCCTTGATCTCTCGAGAAACAGATGATACAAACATACACAGGCATCTTCGAAACACCCCACAGAGTGGAGGAGCAGGAAACGCCTCTCTCACATATCAAGTCAAGTCAAGTCAAGTCAAGTCACCTTTATTTATATAGCGCTTTAAACAAAATACATTGCGTCAAAGCAACTGAACAACATTCATTAGGAAAACAGTGTGTCAATAATGCAAAATGATAGTTAAAGGCAGTTCATCATTGAATTCAGTGATGTCATCTCTGTTCAGTTAAATAGTGTCTGTGCATTTATTTGCAATCAAGTCAACAATATCGCTGTAGATGAAGTGACCCCAACTAAGCAAGCCAGAGGCGACAGTGGCAAGGAACCGAAACTCCATCGGTGACAGAATGGAGAAAAAAACCTTGGGAGAAACCAGGCTCAGTTGGGGGGCCAGTTCTCCTCTGACCAGACGAAACCAGTAGTTCAATTCCAGGCTGCAGCAGATTATGCAGAAGAATCATCTGTTTCCTGTGGTCTTGTCCTGGTGGTCCTCTGAGACAAGGTCTTTCAGGGTAATAGAGGTCCTTTCTAGGTGCTGATCCACCATCTGGTCTGGATACGTACTGGATCCGGGTGACTGCAGTGACCCTCTGATCTGGATACAGACTGGATCTGGTGGCTACGGTGACCTCGGAATAAGAGAGAAACAGACAAATATTAGCGTAGATGCCATTCTTCTAATGATGCAGCAAGTACACAGGGTGTTATGGGAAGTGTTTCCAGTTCCGGTTTACCTAATTAATGCAGCCTAAAAATCCTTTAACGGATTTGGATATTAAAAGCATATTAGTATGTTATGTGTAAGCCAGGTTAAAGAGATGGGTCTTTAATCTAGATTTAAACTGCAAGAGTGTGTCTGCCTCCCGAACAATTTTAGGTAGGTTATTCCAGAGTTTAGGCGCCAAATAGGAAAAGGATCTGCCACCCGCAGTTGATTTTGATATTCTAGGTATTATCAAATTGCCTGAGATTTGAGAACCTAGCGGACGTAGAGGATTGTAATGTAAAAGGAGCTCATTCAAATACTTAGGTGCTAAACCATTCAGGCCTTTATAAGTAATAAGCAATATTTTAAAATCTGTACGATGTTTGATAGGGAGCCAGTGCAGTGTTGACAGGACCGGGCTAATATGGTCATACTTCCTGGTTCTAGTAAGAACTCTTGCTGCTGCATTTTGGACTAGCTGTAGTTTGTTTACTAAGCGTGCAGAACAACAACCCAATAAAGCATTACAATAATCTAACCTTGATGTCATAAATGCATGGATTAACATTTCTGCATTTGACATTGAGAGCATAGGCCGTAATTTAGATATATTTTTGAGATGGAAAAATGCAGTTTTACAAATGCTAGAAACCTGGCTTTCTAAGGAAAGATTGCGATCAAATAGCATACCTAGGTTTCTAACTGATGACGAAGAATTGGCAGAGCAACCATCAAGTCTTAGACAGTGTTCTAGGTTATTACAAGCAGAGTTTTTAGGTCCTAAAATTAACACCTCTGTTTTTTCAGAATTTAGCAGTAAGAAATTACTCGTCATCCAGTTTTTTATATCGACTATGCATTCCATTAGTTTTTCAAATTGGTTTGTTTCACCGGGCCGCGAAGAAATATAGAGCTGAGTAACATCAGCATAACAGTGAAAGCTAACACCATGTTTCCTGATGATATCTCCCAAGGGTAACATATAAAGCGTGAAGAGTAGCGGCCCTAGTACTGAGCCTTGAGGTACTCCATACTGCACTTGTGATCGATATGATACATCTTCATTCACTGCTACGAACTGATGGTGGTCATATAAGTACGATTTAAACCATGCTAATACACTTCCACTGATGCCAACAAAGTGTTCAAGTCTATGCAAAAGAATGTTGTGGTCAATTGTGTCAAACGCAGCACTAAGATCCAATAAAACTAATAGAGAGATACACCCACGATCAGATGATAAGAGCAGATCATTTGTAACTCTAAGAAGAGCATTCTAAGTACTATGATACGGTCTAAATCCTGACTGGAAATCCTCACATATACCATTTTTCTCTAAGAAGGAATGTAATTTTGAGGATACCACCTTTTCTAGTATCTTGGACATAAAAGGGAGATTCAAGATTGGTCTATAATTAACTAGTTCTTTGGGGTCAAGTTGTGGTTTTTTGATGAGAGGCTTAATAACAGCCAGTTTGAAGGGTTTGGGGACATATAGTAATGACAACGAGGAATTAATAATAGTCAGAAGAGGATCTATGACTTCTGGAAGCACCTCTTTTAGGAGCTTAGATGGTATAGGGTCTAACATACATGTTGTTGGTTTAGATGATTTAACAAGTTTATACAATTATTCCTCTCCTATAGTAGAGAATGAGTGGAACTGTTCCTCAGGGGGTCTATAGTGCACTGTCTGATGTGATACTGTAGCTGACGGCTGAATGGTTGCAATTTTATCTCTAATAGTATCAATTTTAGAAGTAAAATTGTTCATAAAGTCATTACTGCTATGGTGTTGGGAAATGTCAACACTTGTTGAGGCTTTATTTTTCGTTAATTTAGCCACTGTATTGAATAAATACCTGGGGTTATGTTTGTTTTCTTCTAAAAGAGAAGAAAAGTAATCGGATCTAGCAGTTTTTAATGCTTTTCTGTAGGATAGGTTACTTTCCCGCCAAGCAATACGAAATACCTCTAGTTTGGTTTTCCTCCAGCTGCGCTCCATTTTTCGGGCTGCTCTCTTTAGGGTGCAAGTATGCTCATTATACCATGGTGTCAAACTGTTTTCCTTAACCTTCCTTAATCGTAAAGGAGCAACTTTATTTAAAGTGCTAAAAAAGAGAGAGTCCATAGTTTCTGTTACACCATCAAGTTGTTCTGAGGTTTTGGATATGCTAAGGAATTTGGATACGTCGGGAAGATAACTTAAAAAGCAGTCTTTTGTGGTAGAAGTGATGGTTCTTCCATACTTGTAACAAGAAGTAGAATTTACAATTTTGGCTATATGAAGTTTGCACAGAACTAAATAATGATCAGAGATATCATCACTTGGCTGAATGATTTCATTACTATCAACATCAATTCCATGTGACAGTATTAAATCTAGAGTATGATTTCGACAATGAGTAGGTCCTGAAACGTGTTGTCTAAAACCAATAGAGTTCAGAATGTCTATAAATGCTGATCCCAATGCATCTTTTTCATTATCAACATGGATATTAAAATCACCAACTATTAAAACTTTATATGCAGCCAGAACTAACTCGGATGTAAAATCACCAAACTCTTTAATAAAGTCTGTATGGTGCCCTGGTGGCCTGTATACAGTAGCCAGTACAAACATAACAGGGGATTTATTTATTAACATTTGTTTCTCTGGATAATGTTATATGAAGCACCATTATACTTGAATTATACTTGAAGCCTGCCCTCTGAGAAATCCTGAAAACATTATTATAAATTGAAGCAACATCTCCACCTTTGCCTTTTAGACGCGGCTCATGTTTATAACAGTAATCCTGGGGGGTGGACTCATTTAAAATAATGTAATCATCAGGTTTTAGCCAGGTTTCTGTCAAACAGAGTACATCTATATTATGATCAGGGATCATATTATTTACAAAAAGTGTTTTCGTAGAAAGGGATCTGATATTCAATAAGCCAAGCTTTATCATTTGTTTATCCATATTGCTTCTGTTTTTTTATGAGTGTCTGCTTCCTGACCTGGGCCCCAGTTGGTCAAGTATAAACTCTAAGACTATTTGCCATATTTCTAGAGAGAAGACTGGTGCCACCGCAGGAGGGATGAAGACCTGGCTGTACGACTGTACATTCAGTTCACAAGTTTGAGGTGTAAGAGTTCGATCTTGTCTCTTAGCTTCAAATTGGAGTCTTTTGAAAAGGTGGGATGAGATCACCGTAAGGTTTGACCCTGTGTCAATCAGGTCTTCCATGCTCACTCCTTTCCGGCCCACCCCCTTTTCGACAAGGCTGCCCAGGAATGTTGGCATCAGGGCAGGTGTGACGATCGATGGGTGGTTAAGACCGGTCTTGTGTAGCTCGCTGCGAAGGCAGGTAGTCAAAACAGCATTTTCTGGTACCTTGTTTTTGTGGTACCTGGTGTGAGGACCTGTTCTGTCTCGTTCAGGGTGTGCAGCTGTCAGCTGTGGAGCTTGGGCGATGCTGTCACCTTGTGATGTGACAGTTAGCTCTGTGGTCTGTGGATGACGAGCAGTGTTCTGGGTGCTTGGCTCAAACAGATGGCAGTTAGACAGGGTGTTGGTTTCAGTTCTTATGCTTAGACATAAGATGTCTGGTTCATCTTCCTTGTCTTCCTTGCGAGGTTTCATGTAAAGAAGCTCTTTTAGCACCCTCAGGATCTCTGGTGTCTCAGACGTGGCTGCCCTGTGTTTTTCTGACGTGGGCTCAGGATTGAGCTTACCAGTGTCATGTCGAGCGTGGTTCCACTGCCGACTGTCGGGGCTTTGTGTCCTGGGCGGTGGGGATCAGCTCTTTTTGGGTCGCCGGTCCCAGAATCTTTCAGAGCTCTCGCTCTGGTGCTTTGGACGAGCACCACCACGATTGTGTTGCCCTCTGCTGGCTTGGAACTGTATTGACTCTCTGTAAAAATGTCTGTGACTGTGGTTTTGTGGGGCGCCCTCTAGGGTTAACTCCAAGCAGTGCTCAGAGACAGAAATTGTGGGGTTTTTCACAGTCTTTTCAGAAATAGTCTTTTGCTTGGTGCAAGCTTTGTGGGCTAAGTTCCGTAACTCTTGTGTAGTCATGTTACGCGGACACACTGGGACTCTGAGATGAAAACTCCAACTTGCATGTAGGTTTCGGAGGAACAGAGTTTTTAAGTCGACATCCTGTTCCATACCTGGTTCGTTGCATGCTCCGAAGAAGCCTTTTCGTAGCTGACTATAGAAAGTCTGTGGGTTTTCAAGTCGCCCCGTGTTTGAGGTCCATAGCAATAAGGAGACCATGGTCTGAGTCTGGATCAGAGAATTCAAGAATCAAATTTTTTAGCAGTTGCTGGTAGTCCGCTTTGACAGTCTTTGGTTGACGATCCAGAAAACTATGTACATCACGGATGGACGTGATTTTTAACGGGTACAATGTGTTCACATCTGTCACGTTGGTGACAGTTTGCAAGTGAAAGTCAAAGACTTGTAAATAAGCGTGAACGTCATGTCCTCCTGCAGGATCTAGATTGAACGTAGAGATGTTTCTGGCATGTCAAGTTCTCGGCGAGCCGTGCAGGGTTTAGTGGCATGTGTTCTCTGGAAGGGTTCTCCCCCCTCCGTTGTTGACAGGTGTTTTTGTTAGCTGGCTGGTGATTTCTTGAGCCGTGGGCTTACACCCCCTTTTTCAGCTCTGGGTTCTTGGCTGAAAGGGTTGGAGTGGCGGGCCGGGAGAAACTCTGTGGTGTGCGTTTCTCCGATCCAGCCACTCTGTAATCTGTCAGAATGTTTCAGTTCTGTGTGAACAGTGTCAAGTTCATCTTGGAGCTCGTCTCTCTGCAGAGTAAGCTCGTTGATTTTAGCTCGGGCCGCTTGCAAGTGTGTTTTGCAGGCCCAGGTTTTAGAGTCTCTTTCTTTCAGTTCAGTCTCTGCTCTTTTTAGGAGAACAAGTTTTTTGTTTAGTTCTTTTCTGGCTTCTATCTCCAGCTGTTCTCTTTGATCTGTGTCGAGGCGAAGATCTTGCAGGGCATTGTGAAGTTTTTCTACTTCTTTCTGTAGCTCTGGATCTGTGTCGTCCTCTTTCTCGCGCTGGTTTTGGGTCTCGAGGAGGAGCTGATCAAGGCGACTCTGGGTTCGGGCCTGGTCCGTCCAGGCCTCCTCCGCTTGAAGCTTAAGCGTTGCTGCTTGCTATTCAAGGTCGATGTTGCTCCGTTTGCTGAGAACGAGAATGTGAACTAGGCTTCCTAGGATCCTGGCAAGTTCTTTGTAGTAGTCGCTTTGGGTTGGATCGTGTGCCATCAGTTCATCTAGCTCGGTGTCCAGTTGCTCTGGGTGCTGCAGGTTACTGGCATCCTTGGGCAGGAAGGGGGTCATCACTGCTTTCAACCATGTCGAGAGGTGGCCCCCGTGGACTGCTGGACTGGATGACTGGAACATCCTGGCTCACTGTAGGTGAAAGAAGCACAGCACACACACAAAAAGACCAATGCAAGTCCGTTCTATGGTTAACGAGCTATATTCATATGGACTGTGCCGTTTATGAGAATTTTGGGGCTAACTGATGCAAACAGTCAGACAGTTCAGTAGCCAATTTACTTGGGTCAACAAAGGACCTGAAATGGAGATTTGACAGGCAGTAGCCTAGTGGGTTGCATGATGACACCGGCTGCTGGTTGTCGCTCTACTATTTAGCTTCTTTGGTGGCTGTCACAGGTTACTGTGAAATGAAAGAAACAAATCACAACAGAACAGAGGATAGAAAAAGATCAAAGTGAAACACAACACTTGAAATGAGATAAAAACAATAGTAACACGATGTGTTAGTGAGAATAAGGAGGCCTAAGCCTACTGCTAGATTTTAAGATAGGGCCAACAGGTGAGTGGACTATCTGAGTAGGAAACCTAGAAAGATGGTGTGGCTTGAAGAAGCAATGGGTGGAACACTTAAAATATATCCGGGGGAATATCTAATATTCTGTGGCTTATAATAAGTGGATGGATTTTATCACATTTGGTTCACCTGGGTGAATTGAAGCCATTCAGGTGGAAACCAGTGGCTTGGTCAACCTCTCTGGCGCTCCCCAAACACTCAACCGCAGTGTCCCCGGCCCTCTGTTACTCTGGCATTGCACCCTCTCAAACAGCTTGTGACTTTTAACACAACCTGGCAACACCAAGATGTCAACCGCCAGACAGCACTGCAAAATTGGGCTGTTCCCTAGAACCCTCTCTTAAAAGAGAGTGGCCCCCATTTTAGGCCTCGGATTAGGTACTGGTCCCAGAGATTGCGTTGTGTGTGTCGGCTGGACTGATTGACTACTGTTGGAGTGCCAAATTGCTGATGTCTCCATTGCGTGCCGCAACGGACAGAGATATGAGAAACTGAGTTTCACTCAATGCCAGTGTCGTTAACGCTGGTCGGCTCCCTTGCTCACTGGAAACCTGAGATGACTGTCCAATCTACAATCAAATACACAAAGGATGAACAAAAAAAACTTAAAGTTAATCAAGGTTTGGTTTGTTTAACATCAACTGAGTAAATATATATGTAGAAACGAGAGGGAACAGCTTTACCTAATAATGATAAAACAACAAACAAAACATTATGATAATGATGGTAATTATCAAAATAATCTAAGCCAAAAGAGAGAAGAAAAAGAATAAAAATCAAAATAACAAAAGACAGGAATGAAACACGGGAGAAGAAGTTGCTGGTTTTCACCACAAGGGGGCGTACTCCCTCTCTGTGCTTAACCTGGTGAGCAGAAAACTTAATTCAAATTAAAAATTCAAAACTGGTTTAAATTGAAATTTAAAATAAGCATGTAAGAAAAATCAAAAGGAAAATTAGAATAATATCCTCTAATAACCAATGATAACAGTAAGGTATCATTAATAATTATGAAATTAATCAAAAAGGGGTAAAAATAGAAATATGCAATTCAAAACAGAATTGAAAAGAGAGCAAAGAGAGCTGAGAGTCGATTTAACAGGAGACTGCTACTAGATGGCTTACTTCCTTCTAAGTGGGTCAATCAGTGGTTGACCTGAAACATCTAGATTTACACTATTAAACAATTGAATTTTAATTCAAATCATGTTTGAACCAAACTCAAAGTAAATGTAAACAATCAAAGGAAGGGAAAATTGTCCAACCTGAAATAATATTCGCACAAGCAAAGCTGTAAATGCAAATAATTATTGAGAATTTAGACATCTAATTCAATAAATCACAAGGGAATAGAGATTTAGCAGTGAGCGCATTATCTGAAACGGCCACGAGATGGCGTAATTGCACTCATGCAGGCTGACATCAGAAGGCAGGGCGTAATTTAAACTTCTAAACAAATGACACCCTCTGGTGTTTAGTAAGCGGAATTACAGCCGACTTCAATGTGATTTAAACTCTGTGCCCTGTCAGCGCTGATTTGGTGATACTGCACAAGAGCGTTAAGGCAGGATTCTTTTCACTGCACTAAACACAAATGTGAACAACAGGAATCCATCTGTTGACTCCCATAAACATTTATCAAAAAATTTAGCACTTATGATTTAAATGTTTTAGGTTTACAATCGGGAGGCTAAGCCAATTTTAGACCAGGAGTTTTTATCGTTTATTTTTGAATATCACTGTGGTTCACCACAAATTCAATAACGATATTTAATAAGCAAGGCCTTTTAAACTGAATCTGAGGAACATCGCTCATGTTCAGATTTAAATATTGCAACTAATAAAAGAGATTTCTTCGTCTTTTAATTATTAATATTAAAATGTTCTCACTGCAGAGAGATCTTGGTCTTTCTTAACAGGAGACTTTTTAACATTATACTGCAGTTTATTTTCATTAAAATAACAGTGACTATACTGTTACGTTTCTATAAATACCTAATGTGCTGACTTATCAGCTTTTTGCCTCAGTCAGTTAGGAGTGAGTTCACGTCTTGCGACTTATCTCACAAGTACATAATTTCAAAGCGCGCGTGCAGAAATTATTAATAACCATATACACTGATTGAACTGGATTGCTCACAAAATGAAGTTTGAAATGCCCGCGTTCCTCCACCAAATAATATGTAGCCACACTGGGTTGTACATTATAATTAACTCAAATGATATATAGAGAATTTTAATAATTAATCAGGAATATGATTAATATATATATCTCATATGACAGTTACATTAAAATTATTGAAGATGAAAAATAGGTCAATTGTGTATATCAATAACTCATTACAGGGCACTGTAATTTACTCATTAATATGTCAATATTCCATTCTTCATATCAATTGTAGTGATATCTCATACTGTAAATTACCGCAAATCAAACAGTGGTTTGTCCAGCAAACGGCCGTAAGATTAACTTATCAACTTTCAATAAAGTTTTCACTTCTTATAATTCAAGGAAAAATATTCTCTGGCCATGAAAACATTATCCTATCATTATGAAATTTCGGTTACTAAAAAGTAAAGAGCTTGTAGCTAAAAATCAGACATTTCATTGACTCGTGATGTGAGCGTTTCAGACAGAGGCAATCATGAATATATATTGGTTTTTAATAATTGAACAAATAATACATCAAACTACAAATCACACAGAGTAAATACGCGTACGACAATACAGACAGTAACTTTGTACAAGACATAACGGAATCCAAATGAGGGAGAGAGAGAGAGAGAATGAGTGAGAGAGGATGAATGAGAGAATAGGCGTGATCACAGAATTACGCGCTCAGTTATGCAAACTCACAGACAGTAACCCTTGAAAGACAACAATGAATCAAATCACCTTGAAAAGGTAATATACAAACTTTAAGCAGCATTTAAATCTCCATAGAGAATAATACTTGCATGTGGTCTCTTTGTGATTGGGCGTGTTCTCTCGGGGCTGCTGCAGACTTCAGAATTCGTCTTCCTCGTGTAGAGAGGAACTTTGTAAGTAAAAGAAATGAAAAAAACGGAGATGAAAGCTCCCGAAGGAGCCATGTGAACGGCTGTTCTCTCAGCCGCCGTGCTGAGATCAACGGCGATAGAAGAGCGGACCAAGAGCGCAAAGAAGAGCGGAAGAAGAGCGGAAGAAGAGAAGACAGGGAGGAACTTCCTGGTTTCAGTTCTTATGGCTTGACTGGTTCACGCATCTGTTTGCGTGAACAACCAATGAACATCCGTCATCTGAAGCGGGAAAAACGTTCCTTTGTCTCTGGGGAAAACCACTCTAATAAGTTATGGCTTATCAGATTTCAGCAGTGATATTCTAGCAAGTTCGTAATTCCAGATTAATACATTTTTCATTAATTTCCTTTAGGTGGATAGTTTGGTCACAACATGACGATTCCACAGATACCAAAAATGACATATATAACTGATAGAAACACGACGTTACATTCATATGCAGAATTACACACATTTAAAGTTTGATTGACACACGATAAAATTGTAGATACTCCAATTTTTGATTATGGAAAACATCTAATGCACCAAAAAGCAATACTCAATACATTTAGAATACATTGAGAAAAGGTACCAGTGATCTGGCTTTGCTGTTCTGTCAGTTAGGTCCAGTGGTGGAGGAAGTACTTAAGTTTAGTACTTAAGTAAAAGTACAACTACCCTGCAAAATATATACTTAAGTAAAAGTATAATTACTACATCAACATCTTACTTAAGTAAAAGTCATAAGTACATACTTTTAAATTTACTTTAAAGTATTTTTTTAAGTAAAAGTACAATCAGTTGTCTCAATGTCTGGGCTGTTCAATTGTAACAATCACAAACAATATCTATTGTGTACTGGAAAGAGTTGTTGTGCAATACTGACACTGTACAAATCTGGTTATTTACTTATTACTCATTAAATAATAATTAAGCTTAGCCAATTATGACATACAATTTATTTTATTTTTACTATACTATTAAGAGCAGTAAAAAAAAAACTCAAAAGTACACAGGTGAGTGTTATTCTGAACACTTTAGAATCTTTATCTTACTATCACTCTCTGTTTTTTAAAGTGGTAAAATATAACTTAATTCACACCATATTTCTGATATTATCGATCAATCTTATCAGATTAACTTTGATCGTTCACTTTTATTTTATTTCCGTGAGTGCAGTACACCTGCAAAGCGTTAGCACTCGTTAGCTTGTCATTAGCGTTTTCATTCGAACCTATCACTGTTTTCTTTTCTCCTCTCCCTCGCTCCAGTTTTTCACAAGTTCATCAAACAACCGCAGTAAGAATTTTCATCAAGCACGGTGAGTAATGGCTTCTCCTATCATTGTTTCTTGCACCTCTTGCCACATGTACAGTTTATCTATCTCTGTCGCTGATGAGGGATTCACATGTGATAAATGTAGGGAAATAGTTAGGCTGACAGAGAAGATTTCAGAATTAGAGACACACATCCAAACTTTAATTGAGGACAGTAAAAATGTTAGGGCTCTAGATACAGCTTTGGATGCGTCTAGCTCAGGGATTCCTGTACATTGTTCGGTTCCGGAAACAGAGCCCCAGCAGCAGGGCAACTGGGTGACGGTGAGGCAGCGTAGTCGTGGGTCAAAACACCGCTCTTCTGTTCCGATCAAACATTAAACAGGTTCTCCCCACTCAGTGATGCACCCACTGAGAAACCTGATGAAAGTGCTCTAGTTATTGGTGATTCTATTGTACGGAACGTTAATATAGAGACACCAGCCACCATAGTCAAATGTTTACCGGGAGCCAGAGTGCCTGACATCTTGGCAAATTTAAAAGTGCTGGCTAATGCTAAACGTAAATACAGTAAGATTGTTATTCATGCCAGCGCTAATGATGTTCGACTTCGCCAGTCGGAGATCACTAAAAATAAGATTAAAGAGGTGTGTGAACTTGCAAGCACGATGTCAGACACTGTAATATGCTCTGGTCCCCTCCCTGCTTACCGTGGTGATGAGATGCATAGCAGATTGTCATCACTCAATGGCTGGATGTCTAAGTGGTGCCCACAGAATAACATAGGTTTCATAGACAATTGGACGAGCTTTTGGGGCAGACCTGACCTGTTTAAAAGAGATGGTCTTCATCCCTCCTGGGGTGGCGCCACTCTTCTCTCTAGAAATATGGCAAATAGTCTTAGTGTTTATACTTGACTAACTGGGGCCCAGGTCAGGAAGCAGACAGACTGGCTAAACCGACCGTCTGCTAGCTGCCTCCCGTCACAGAGGTCAGTTAATTCTCAGCACATAGAGACTCTTTCACCTAGATATAACACTATAGAGACTGTTTCTGTTCCCCGAACTAGAAAATACAAAAAACGTCCAAACCAAGTTAAGATTAACAATTTAATTGAGGTTCAACAAATAAAGAACAGAAGCAATATGGATAAACAAATGATAAAGCTTGTCTTATTGAATATCAGATCCCTTTCTACGAAAACACTTTTTGTAAATAATATGATCACTGATCATAATATAGATGTACTCTGTTTGACAGAAACCTGGCTAAAACCTGATGATTACATTATTTTAAATGAGTCCACCCCCCAAGATTACTGTTATAAACATGAGCCACGTCTAAAAGGCAAAGGTGGAGGTGTTGCTTCAATTTATAACAACGTTTTCAGGATTTCTCAGAGGGCAGGCTACAAGTATAACTCGTTTGAAGTAATGGTACTTCATATAACATTATCCAAAGAAACAAATGTTAATGATAAATCCCCTGCTATGTTTGTACTGGCTACTGTATACAGGCCACCAGGGCACCATACAGACTTTATTAAAGAATTTGGTGATTTTACATCCGAGTTAGTTCTGGCTGCAGATAAAGTTTTAATAGTTGGTGATTTTAATATCCATGTTGATAATGAAAACGATGCATTGGGATCAGCATTTATAGACATTCTGAACTCTATTGGTGTTAGACAACACGTTTCAGGACCTACTCATTGTCGAAATCATACTCTAGATTTAATACTGTCACATGGAATTGATGTTGATGGTGTGGAAATTATTCAGCCAATTGATGATATCTCAGATCATTATTTAGTTCTTTGCAAAATTCATATAGCCAAAATTGTAAATTCTACTTCTTGTTACAAGTATGGAAGAACCATCACTTCTAACACAAAAGACTGCTTTTTAAGTTATCTTCCTGATGTATCCAAATTCCTTAGCATATCCAAAACCTCAGAACAACTTGATGATGTAACAGAAACTATGGACTCTCTCTTTTCTAGCACTTTAAATAAAGTTGCTCCTTTACGCTTAAGGAAGGTTAAGGAAAACAGTTTGACATCATGGTATAATGAGCATACTCGCACCCTAAAGAGAGCAGCCCGAAAAATGGAGCGCAGCTGGAGGAAAACAAAACTAGAGGTATTTCGTATTGCTTGGCGGGAAAGTAACATATCCTACAGAAAAGCATTAAAAACTGCTAGATCCGATTACTTTTCTTCTCTTTTAGAAGAAAACAAACATAACCCCAGGTATTTATTCAATACAGTGGCTAAATTAACGAAAAATAAAGCCTCAACAAGTGTTGACATTTCCCAACACCACAGCAGTAATGAGTTTATGAACTACTTTACTTCTAAAATCGATACTATTAGAGATAAAATTGCAACCATTCAGCCGTCAGCTACAGTATCACATCAGACAGTGCACTATAGACCCCCTGAGGAACAGTTCCACTCATTCTCTACCATAGGCAGTGTTGGGAAGGTTACTTTGGAAATGTAATAGGTTACAGATTACAAGTTACCCTGTTTAAAATGTAATAGTAGTGTAACTTTTTCAATTACTTTATTAAAGTAATGTAACTAATTACTTTTGAGTACTTTTTGATTACTTTTCTAAATTTGTGAAAATTAAAGAATAATAAATAAAAGCATATACATCAACTTAAATACAGTTATCTAATAAGCATGTGACGTATTCTGTGTAATAAACCCCTGAAACATTGGTGTTTTCTTTAAACTGCTGTCTCTTTGTATATGATGATAGTTTTCTCACAATAAGTAAAATGCACATTAAGTGACACAAAGCAGTTCTAGAAATTATGTTTATGTGCTCGTGTACTCCTATATTGAGATGGCAGAGGTTGAAAACACTGCGAGCTTCAGTAGGCCTATGTGTAGTAAATGAAACCATGTCTTTGCCATTAATTTACAGGAGGGAAGGACTGGGAAAAAAATTCAGACTGGAAAATTCAAACTCATACAAACAAATTCATGGACAAAACTATTTTTTTGTATGGACCTTACATAAAAAAGGTTTAAATCTTTAATTTGGGGACATGCAAAATAATTAAAAGTTATCTCCTGAACTGCACCTTCACTTCAATTTTTCTCTTCAGTCTCTTTATTTTGCCCTGTTTCCATCTCTCTCATGACTTTAATACTCAAGATTGAACAAAACTATACTTTACAATACAATACTCTACAATACTACAATATCTTTATAGAAAAATCCTAATACTGTACACGAGTCATGTTTTTCCCTTACAAAAATTAACCTTGCTTTTATTAGCCTATATAAAAGTAAAATAACCTTGTTATGTTTTTGTTTTTTTGCAAATGGATTTGTATTTATTTTTAAATAAATACATTTGTAAAATAATTTTACATTTTTGGTTACCACATTTAAACAATAGTAACCATTTTCTCTGGATTTATAGTTAAATATTAAAATGTTAATTTTCGTAAGGGTTGTGTTGTTGTCTGTCGTAGCTCCCCCTAAACTTATAAAAAAAATCGGATTTTTTTTCAGATAAATTCCTACTGTAGCATTACAACAGATAATAATGATGTCCTTTATATAGTATTTTGAGTGATGACTGGTGAGCAACATGCTGCTGCTTGAATAAATAAAAAAAATAAACAAAGACAAAAAAGCATCTTTACAGATGAAACTGACCTGAAACCCTGAGCAGTAGTTCTGCTTTTCTGCTCCAGCAGTCCACTCTCTCTCTCTCTCTCTCTCTCTCTCTCTCTCTCTCTCATTGATTACTCTGAGTCTGATCCAAACCGTTTGGCGGAGGCGCGGAGAGCGCGCGCGTCATGACTAACACTTCATGATTTATTAGAGATTTAATTATCAAATGGCGGATTCGCAAATGATCGCTTTAGTACATTCGGCAGGCAATTATACAATAATGATATTAAATAGTGGGGCAAAATCGGCTGCCAGGCCACCGGGAATTGTCCGGTTCTCCCGGTGTCCAGTCCGCGCCTGATTTTCACAGACACGCAGAATGTGCAGGTCATATATTGAATTTTTGGGGCTTTATATTCACAGACACTAGTCAATGACATGTTTTGATTCAAGTGTACTGACCTACTTTTGATTTAGTCATCCAAAATGTGGCATATTCCGTCCGCGTTAGGCATTCCGTTTTTATGACTGGATTCTACGAACCAGACTGTGTTTGCGCATCCCGGAAATTATTAGGGCGGTATGTCTCAGAATAGTCAGTGCAATTTGGGAAAGAAATAAGTTAAATCTGTATGTGGATGTGTGTAAATATTCAAATGTAATCCCCTTTGTAATCGTTAAAAATTTCATAAGTAACTGTAATTTAATTACTCATTTTTTCGTAGTAACTGTAACTAATTACAGTTACAATAATTTTGTAATTAAATTACGTAACGCCGTTACATGTAACTAGTTACTCCCCAACACTGACCATAGGAGAGGAAGAATTGTATAAACTTGTTAAATCATCTAAACCAACAACATGTATGTTAGACCCTATACCATCTAAGCTCCTGAAAGAGGTGCTTCCAGAGGTCATAGATCCTCTTCTGACTATTATTAATTCCTCATTGTCATTAGGACATGTCCCCAAAACCTTCAAACTGGCTGTTATTAAGCCTCTCATCAAAAAAACACAACTTGACCCCAAAGAACTAGTTAATTATAGACCAATCTCGAATCTCCCTTTTCTGTCCAAGATACTAGAAAAGGTGGTATCCACACAATTATATTCCTTCTTAGAGAAAAATGGTATATGTGAGGATTTCCAGTCAGGATTTAGACCATATCATAGTACTGAGACTGCTCTTCTTAGAGTAACAAATCATCTGCTCTTATCATCTGATCGTGGGTGTATCTCTCTATTAGTTTTATTGGATCTTAGTGCTGCATTGGACACAATTGACCACAACATTCTTTTGCATAGACTTGAATACTTTGTTGGCATCAGTGGAAGTGCATTAGCATGGTTTAAATCGTACTTTTATGACCGCCATCAGTTCGTAGCAGTGAATGAAGATGTATCCTATCGATCACAAGTGCAGTATGGAGTACCTCAAGGCTCAGTACTAGGGCCGCTACTCTTCACGCTTTATATGCAGTGTTGGGAGTAACGCGTTACAAAAGTAATTAATTACTGTAATGCATTGCTTTTGCTGTAACGCGGTAATGTAAGGCATTACAGGGGGAAAAAATGTAATATTTTACTCGGTACAAATGTCAGTAACGCGCGTTACAATGCATGTTAGTTAACCTGGAATAAAGTGGTAGTTTTTTTTTTCTTCATACAAATTCGCCAAAATCACCGCGAGATCAGCAGAGGAGATGTTTCACTTCCTAGCTGCTAGTCAGACAGAGCAGAGATGAGTGAGCCTGCAGCTGATCTAACATCGGATAGTACATTCTCCAGATGGGCATATGCCCATTACTTTAAGTTTGTGAAAAATAAGGATATGAAGAACATCATAGTCATATGCACTTTGTGTGTTACACCTAAAGAACTGTCAACTTCCCGAAATAGCACCAGTAATTTAACCAAACACTTACAGAGGTGCCACAGTCACGTGAAGTTAGCAAAACGGAAGCAAGCAGAGGATGACAGTGGCGATAACACGAAGATGAAGCAGCTAAAATTAACGTTCACCCGATCTGAGTTACTACTTTAGCCTCAAGAGGTGAGGAGACTTGTGGCGGAGTATGTTGTTGAAGATATGCTGCCGCTTTCAACGGTGGAATCGCCAGCTTTTCGGAAACTCGTCAACAAGATCCCTGTCGCCACAAGCAGCAGCAGCAATGATGACAAGGTAAGCAAGGCTACCATTACTTAAACAGGTACATTTTTACTGGACTACTGCTATTAGTTTACGTAGTTCTGGCCATCAGAACAGATACATACATAACGCCATTGTGAATCACGTCAATAGGCCCGTGTATTAAGATGAAATGTAGTCCAGAAAACATCTGTTTTTGCCCCACATCGATTTATCTACTTATTTATTTGAAATTTGAAATCTAATGTGGTGTAGAGCATTTTTGTAAGGGCTGTCCGTGCTGAATATGAGGGTGATTCTTTAACTATGGTACTTTTCTTGTCCCTGGATGAAATAATAAAATCTAAAAAACATTTCTTCTTTTTTGTTTTTGTCACACTTACTTCACCCTAAGGGGAACTTATAAAAAATGTATCATGGCTCAATCATTCTTTTTATTATATAATATGAGGCCTTTTATACATGTTTTTTACTGTTTTCCCTCCGTCCCTAAGCCAGACTTTGTACCTTCAACCTCGTTTAATTCTAAATTAAATATTTAAAAAATGTATATTTCAAGTACAAATTATAAAAAAATGTCTATTTCAATTATACATATTAAATATTGCAATATTTATTCACATTTTCCTATATTTTTCATAAGTAGAACCCTTGTCCCTTGGGTTCACTGTCATTTCCACCACACTGTACAAAATAGAATCCTGGAATCATTGATTTAGGTTTGTATACTTGGTAACCATAG
This sequence comes from Carassius carassius, assembly GCF_963082965.1. Classification (NCBI taxonomy): domain Eukaryota; kingdom Metazoa; phylum Chordata; class Actinopteri; order Cypriniformes; family Cyprinidae; genus Carassius; species Carassius carassius. The sequence continues at coordinate 26,585,981 of NC_081766.1, read as the reverse complement.
CAACAGAAACCCCACAGTGGAACACATGGCTGAGTGAAAGGGTGACCTCTTTTGGGGGTAATGAAAAGAAGAAAAATGAAGGTAAATATGACTAAAACTGAGAGTATGTTTATTGGTCGTCATTTCCAAACGGCTCATATTTCACATGGACGTAAAAATAACTGTATAAATTTAATTTAATAATGTGTAATTTGTGTATATTTAATGCTAACTCAAAAACTAATATTAGCAGGCTAACATAGCATGATATTTTAGAGGGAAAGGGGGGAAATGTCATTTCCACCACAGTCATTTCCACCACGGGGTTCATTGTGGTGGTAAAGACATGGTGTGGTGGAAAAGACATTGTTCATGCAAAACAGCAAATTATTTGGGCTATAATACTAAAACTTTAATGTAAAAAAAAACAACAACATATAATTAATTAAGTTAAGGTAGTAAGGAAATATTTTATCATTTATTATTGTTAAAATATTTTTGGTAAATAAGAGAACAATTGTTAAGTAAGTTTGACATGATGTATTGGCTCTTTCTTTAAGATGGCAAGCAATACCACTGCACAGAGGTCAAAATCTTATAGAGAAAGAATAAAATCAGACCCACTTAAATATGCAGAATTCCTCAAGAAGGACAGAGAAAGATACCTGAAGAAAAAGCAGCAAGGTGTTGTTAAATCTGTGACAGAAATGCCAAAAAGAGAACATCGAAAAATGAGAAGACAGTGGCGAATTTCTCAACAAAACAGACGTAGGAAATTGAAAATGGTCTCAGCAGTGAATAGTTTTATAGCACATACAACACCACCAGAATCACCAGACAACATGAGTGTTGATGCAGAAGAAATCCCTGAAACACCTCAGCTGTGTGAGCCTACACCAGAGAGAATTCCACAGAGGAAAAGAGGGAGAAAAAAGGTTGCGAAGGCAAGAACAAAGGTGTACAGAGATCTTAATCACATTAAAGAAAAGCTTGAGGATGCCCTCAGAAAAGTTGAAAAATACAAAAAAAGATGTAATCGACTTAGGAAGAACCTGGGGACCCTAGAGTCACCTAAAATGAAAACAAAGCAACATATGCAGCAAGGAAGCAAGCAATTAAAGAAGACACTCCTATTCCATAACACCATTATGTCAGAAATAAGAAAAAAGTATCAGAATGTTGACAATCGTAAAGCTCGGCAACTGATCTCCAAACTTGTGGCTGGCAAGATCTTGAAAAAATACCGCCTGGTCACCATGGCCAAGAAAGAGTTTGGATTCTCTACAAAGCTAATCAGGACAAACATGACAAGGGCAGACAAACTCAAATACACCCGCAAAACACAACGAAACAGAATCAGCCAAGAAGTGAAGGAAAAGATAACAAAGTTTTTAGAACGCGACGATAACAGTAGGACCACTACTGGAAAGAAAGAGACAATTACAAAGATGAAAAATAAAATGCAAAAGCGCTTTCTGGTGGATTCTTTGCAGACACTGCACCTGAAGTTTAGACACGAACATCCCGAAGTCAGACTCTCCTATGCAGAGTTTTGCAAAAAGCGACCCTTTTGGATTGTTACACCAACGATCAAAGACAGAGACACGTGTCTGTGTAAGCTACACTCAAACATACAGTTCATGGCAAACAAACTATTCTTTCACAAAGTCATTAAAACGTCTAAAGTCACCGATCTCATGTATTCAATTGCATGCAAAAATGTGACAAAAGAATGCATGTACAGGGAGTGTCTGGATTGTAAAGACCATGAGCTCCAAACCTCTGCCTTCGATGCTGGGGAGCAAACCTGGTGGTTTGAATGGAGAAGTTCTGTGGAAGACAGAGAAAAAAATAAAAAAGATGGCTCCAAAGAAATGATTAAAGTTCACCACACAACGAAGGAAAAAGTATATGGGACATTGAAGACACTGTTGGATGACTTTTCAGACCAACTGAAGAAAAAGATGGGAAAGCACATTCACAACATAAAACACCAATATCTGTCTTTGAGAGAACTAAAAGAAAAGATTGACGAAGAAAGCATTGTTCTACAAATTGACTTCGCAGAAAATTACATGTGCAAATTTTACAATGAAATTCAAGCTGTCCATTTTGGTGATTCCCACCAGCAGGTAAGCCTCCATACTGGTGTGGCTCACACTAAGAATGGTGTTGTGTCTGTTTGCACCATTAGTTCCTCAATGCGCCATGACCTACCTGCAATCTGGGCTCACCTCAAAAAAGTGCTTACCTACCTCAAACAACTAAACACAGCTGCAACCACCCTGCATGTCATAAGTGATGGCCCAACCACTCAGTATAGGTCAAAAAAGAACTTTTTTTTCCTGAGCAAAGTACCATATGAGCTGGGATTCCAAAAGGTGACCTGGAATTTTCTGGAGGCCGGACATGGGAAGGGCCCAGCTGATGGAATTGGTGCGGCTGTTAAGCGCCAGGCAGACTCGCTTGTGGCCAAAGGCACTGACCTTCCAACTGGAAAAGTGATGTTTGAACAACTGCTTAACCAGCCATCGACTGTCAAGTTAATGTACATCACTGAGGGGGAAATTGAAGAGATGGATAGTCTCCTTCCTGATGGCCTGCTGACCATCAAAGGAACCATGCAGATACATCAGGTATCACACGTCACCTTTGTAATGAGAGTTTAACATTTTTCAATTTATATCTCCACAGTGTTTAAGTGCATTTTGTTCTTTTAGATAGTCTCTACAAGACCGGGGGAGATTTCTTGGCGAGTTCTCAGTTGCTTTTGTGCAGATCCCCATCCTTGCCAGTGTTTTGGTCTCAAAAATGTTGACATACTGGGAGCACAGAACATGGAGACTGCATTGGGATCACCAAGTTCAAGCACACTTACCAGCACCTTTCAACCCATCATAGACCTGCATGAAGGACTGATTGGAAGTTGGTGTGTGGTACGGTATGATGGGGATCCTTACCCTGGCATTATACAGGATGTGGACCCTGAGGGTTGTGCTCTGGTGAAAACCATGAGTCATATTGGCAAAAACAAGTTCTTCTGGCCTATGAGAGACGATGTAATTTGGTACCGGCCAGAAGATGTGATCAGGCTGGTTCCAGAGCCTCTACCAGTAACAAAGAGGCATGTGATGGTGGAACCAACAGTTTGGAAGGAAATATGCTCTGTTCTTGACCATGACACATAACTGAACCTCAGGCCCATACACAAGTTTGCCAGATACAGTATTTTGCAAATACAATGTCTATTTTGTCAGATTCAAGTTGTTATTCCACATTATTACGTTTGACAGTACATGGATTTACGACATAACACACATGACAGTAACGTTTAAGTACAGAGTGTTTGCTCTGGTTCAGCATATAGGCATATAGAAGTTTTCGATTTCAAAATATTGCCTATGTTTATCTGTTATTCAACATTTATATTCAGCTGGTTATATTAAGGTTATATTAAGGTAATGATGACATAAAGGGTTTGCTCTAGTTTGTACTAGTTTGTACTAGTTCAGCATGTAGAAAGCAGTGAAGAAATGTTTTTTTTTTTGATTTCTAACACATTCATGTTTTTTAATTTTTGGATTGTTTTTTATTCAAAAATATTGGTTATATATTTTTGTTCACTAATGAAATAAAAAATAATTTCTAATAGTTTCTAATTGGAAGTTGCCTATCTATGTCATTTCCACCACACATTGTCTTTTCCGCCACGCCATGTCATTTCCACCACAACACATATTTTAAAGTAAAACATATAAAAAACATACAATCAAACCAACTATATTCAGTGGTGTTGATCATTGTGCAGTTAGGGGTAAGATATGTGTATACACATTGAGAAATACATGATTTTGAGCTATGATAAGTAAATTAAATGTTCCAGTGATCTAGTTTTAGGTGTTTTTTAGTGTAAACATTGTAAAATCTTTACAGTTACATTTCTGAAAAATAAATAAATTACAAATTTGATCAGAGATGTGTGTGCTATTTAATCAAATATGTTTATAACAGAAGATATTTAATTATTTTCTCTTCAAAACACACGTTTTGCTATGTGATGGAAATGACCGTTTTCTTGGACTGTCAGATAAAAATGGAATAAAATATATATTATTCAATAAAAATCAGCACAGCCAACTTAAGGGAAGGTTTCTAGACAGTCTGAGAAACCAACTGATACTAAAAAACTGTTTGTAGAAATGTTTTTATTTTCTGAAACTGTCTAGCTCAAAGAGTACCATAGTTGAAGAATCACCCATGAACAATGAATATTGAAACACTGGGGTGCGCTAGGCTACCTGTACTATGTGAACATTTACAATGAAAAACATGTCTCAATTTTTTACATATGTATGCAGAGACTTTGGTCTTTTTTAAAAGGAAAGCTAATGAATTTATACAATATAGGCTACTTTCTAGATGCCCACTATCCATGACTAGGAAGAATGTGAAACATGTCGCATGTTTAATCACACTTAGAATGCAGCCTATTGTATAAGCTTTCTAGCTTTAAATAAGACCAAAGCTGGTTGCATTAGGGTTGTGTACATTGTAAGGCCCATTAGCTAAGGTCACAATAGTAATTAACACCTAATAATGAATAATAAATACACACTAAACATTAGTAATATTTTGTTTTATTATTATGACCATTGAATTTGATATCTGGTTATTTTCTTATATTTTCAGCATGTACTTCCAAGTAGAAAAACCTTCTCAAAGGACTTGGATAAAGCATACGCAGTCATGACAAGGGAACTCAAAAAGACCACCACCGCTGATCTTTGGTGCGCAAATAACAGAAGCTACCTTGGGGTCACAGTGCACTGGATCGACAATGAAAGTTTGAAACGGAGGAAGGCGGCAATAGCTTGTAGAAGATTCAGGGGTCGCCATACTTATGATAGAATTGCTACAGAGCTTGAGGACATTTTCTCAGAATATGGCCTAACTCATGACAAAATCATGGCATGTGTGACCGATAACGGTAGCAACTTTGTGAAGGCATTTAAGGAGTATCAGCATGTTGAGTCCGAAGAGGAGGAGGAGGAGGAAGAAGTGGAGGAGGACAGTGGCGAATAGGAAGTGCACTTCACAGACCTTCACAGTGTGCTTAATAGCGCTGATGATGAAGATGCCCAGGTTGGGCTATGTGTACTGCCTCCCCACCAGAGGTGTGCAGCCCACACACTGAATATAGTTGCAAACAATGAGGTGGATAAATGGCTTGCAACCAATCCAGAATCAAGAGCAGTCTACCGTAGTGCTACAGCCAAATGTCCTGCACTGTGGACAAAGTCCAGCCGCTCCACTGTTGCAGCTGAGTGCGTTGAAGAGGTTAGTGATAAAAAGTTGATTGTCCCCACAGTGACACGGTGGAACTCATTTTATGATGCCTATGCAAGAATCACAGAAATGCCTCTCACTGACATTAATAATCTCTGCACAAAGTTTCAGATTAAATGTATGAACGACAGGGAATACCAGTTTCTTAAGGACTACTGTGCCATTATGAAGCCTTTTACTGTTGCGCTGGACATTCTACAGGGAGAGGAGACTTGTTTTTATGGCACGCTTCAACCAACACTAGAGGTGCTTATGGCCAAAACCTTGGCGCTTAAAAATGGTCTATCACCAATGACCACTGGGTTGCCTGACATTATTGTGGGAGTAATCAAAACTAGATTTGCTGCAATAATTGATTCCAAAGCTGCACTACTGGCTTCTGTCTCACTGCCCAAGTTTAAGCTGCGCTGGGTAAAAGAGGAAACCAGAAGAGACCACATCACTCTCCTCCTTACAACGGAGTGTCACACCCTAACAGAGGAACCTGCAGCCCTGATGCCCGATCCCCCTCCACCTACTGCTGTTGCCCCAAGTGAGGAGGACTTTTTCTCTTTTGATGAACAGGTGAATGTCTCAGCTGATGCACTCATGTCAGTGGAAACAGAGGTAACATCTTACTTGAATTCTGCCCCTGTGATGGAAAGTCTTCATCTGTTTCCAAGAATAAAAAAAATTCCCACTCCGTTACAATGCACCAACACCTTCCAGTGCACCAGTAGAAAGACTTGTCAGTCTTGGCAGTCTTTTGCTCACCCCAAAACGCAACCGTCTTAGTGATGGGCGCTTTCAGCGCCTTCTTCTGATGCGCTTTAACAGATATTTCAGTCAAGAAGGTTAGCAGACCACACACACACACTATATATGTCAGTTGTACAGGCCTTGCTTGACAATATGCTGCCTCTGTTTGTGTATTTGGTAGTTACAGTCTGTTTACATTTTTGTCCTGTATTGCTGTTTTTTTTCTGGTTGGAGTTCAGGCTAAAGTAATCCCTTTAATAGGCCGAAGCACTTCAATATAATTAAAAGCACTTTGATTTTGTTATTTTCATTTGAAAATGTGACTTGTAAGCCTCATATAGCTAATAGTCATTGTCTAGCTGTGATTTAAGAGGTTTGTGTTTTTTGTTTTTTTATCTCTGGACAGTTTTATTGAAAGCTACAATTTGCCATATGTTAATTTTAGTTACGTTTCTGAGATGAAGTCATATCTCTTAGGGCTAATCTTATTCTATGAAGCATAAACTGTGCCTTGTGCTGTAAAACAATAAAGGCATAAAAATGCTAATTTTGTACTATCTTGTCATATCTTTTGACATTAAGATACAATACAGTTCAATTAATGTTATTATGAAATAATAAAGTTAAAGTTGCAGTATTTCTATCAGAGTTTGCCAGACTTTGACATTTTGTCTGTTCTTGCGACGATTGTTCCTTGTATTGCACCATGAGCCATCACTGTGGCTATTATATCTTACTGTTTTTAACCACAATCCAAGCTCAGTCGGATACCACATCACCTTCTACTGAATGTGTAATGAGCTAATTGAGCATCATGAGCTACATTTAGATTGCCAAATCCATATTTGCAGTTATTTTGGTGAGAGTAACTTAAAAGTAATGCAATAGTAGTGTAATGCCTTACATTTTAAATACAGTAATATTGTAATGTAACAAATTACTTTGAAATGACAGTAACAAGTAATAAATAACGCATTACAGTTCTGAAGTAACTTGCCCAACACTGTAAATGAGTGATTAAAAGAAAAGAGTTAAGATGAGTTTAGCATTTCCTTAAACATTTCCCATTTGCCCACCAATTTATTTAATTTATTTGGCTACTTTCATCACACATTTAATTATTTATATATGCATTTAAACAAGAATGGTTTATTTATTTATTTGCATATTTATTTATTTATTTATTATTTTTGTAGGCTTAGTCCTCCATAGGCACAGGTTTTACACACAGTGAAATCATTGAGATTGAATGCACAGTGTTGCTGTTAATACAAATATTCATTTCAAATATAGGAAATTAAATATGTATATATTCACATGCCTGTAAATGTGTCATAAAATATATTTACAGGGATTCTTCTTTTAATCAAACTGAATTTGAATTAAATTCTTCTTTCAATTAAATTGTCAATAATAATAATAATAATAATAATAATACATTTAGTATTTTATATTACTAATGTCATATTTTATATTACTAATCCATAATGCAGATTTAAAATCTTGGATTTTAAACAACACAACTTTTTTGTGATATTAGTGGTCATAATTGGAAATGAAGAGAGGAATTGTACCTTAGATGGTTGTAGATTTGACTATGTTCTTTGAAAATATTAATTTAAACCATTACAATTATAATAGTAATAATAATAATAATTATTATTAAATTATGTTTTACATTAATTATTTTACATATTAATATATCTGGTACATATGGCTTTATTGGTCCTCATCAGACAACAAACAGTATTTTTCATCACATTCAGAATAAAACTCATTTTAGGTGTTCTTAATTACAATTCTGTTTGTGCCAGAGGCTGCCTGCAAGGCGCTCTTCTGCCATCTACAGGGTAAACATTTACATTTTATGTGACAATTAATTGCTGGCAAAAACTTATCTGCTTGGGTGGTTGTTTGGAGTCTTTCAAATTGTATTTAAATATTAATTATGTTTGTGCAGCCATTTAGTGGGATGGTTTGGGGGTCCCCCTTTGTTGAAAATGGGTTTTGGGGGTGGGTGGTGGTGGTATATCGGAAGGTTATCTTAGCAGTGCTGATTAAAGGGGCAGGGGGCACCCAGGATCTGAAATAATTGTATTTATTTTTATTTTATAAAATTTCTTAATAATAGTTAATATTTGATTACTGCAACCCCCCCCCCCCACCCCCCGTATGACATACTTTCATATAGTTTCATAAACCACATGCAACTGTAATTTTCAAACAGGTCTTACAGGTTCATTCTAGTGGACATGACGTATCTTGCCCAACAAGTTATGCTGTTCTTTGCACCCTTCTCATTTTCCATGTCAAGTTTTTCATTTAGTACACAGGTATGTTTAGAGGTGCAGATAACATGAAGACACATCCAGTCATGGAGATCGAGACTCTTCCTTTTCACATCAGCGTGATTTTCAGAGGTCATTTTACTTAAAAAAGGGAGAGTGGGAAAACCCTGCACTCTGGTTTTCGGGTTTTGCCAAAGGAAGAGGAGTCTAGTGTTCACAGAGACAGGAGAAGAGGTTATGAGCAGTGGTTTGAATAAGATTCTGTTTCCTCTGCTTCTGTACTTTACCATTAACTGTAAGTATAACCTCTCAGTCACTGTGCATTACAATTGTGAGGCATGTAATTTAACACTTCTTTCTTATCACACACTGTAAAGAAATCTATGACATTTATCGTAAAATACCAGCAGCTGAGTTGCCAAAACTTAGGTAAGGTAAGCATATTTTGCCGTGCTGTCCTGGGGGAGGGGTCCAGACCTGGAACATAGCCCAAACCCAAAGAACTCCCCTATTCCTAATTTGGGATAAAAATAGATTAGAAGTGAGAAGTTGAAGTGGAGGAGGAATGTTGAAAAACTGTCGTAGGACAGGAGGTAGGAAGGCTGCTTATATATAAACACTTGTTATGCTAGTTAAGATGGTTAGCTAAACGAGATGCACCTGTGCCAAATTGGATGATTATCTGATCGTGCTCCTCCCGAACCTTGTTAGTAAAACATAATTTAAATTCACACACAAGTATTTATTTAACTGATTATCTGAAGTTTTCTGATACTTACTGATCCTTTGCATAGTTTTCTGTTGCATTATTTTATACCACCCCAGTCATATATTTGTCAATTACTGTAAATGTTACTTATTTCGAAACATTTAACTGAACATTAGCATCTTTACCTTTCATTAAAGTGAACTTAATTTCGAGTTTGGCACTAGTATTATGTTCCTGAAATGTTTATGCAATAAATTTGAGGTTTGCCATTCTGAAAATACATACATTTGAACATGCTGATCAGTATTTGTGTGTGAGATTATTCTAGTTTTTTACCAAATGAATGACAAATGTTAATATTGGCCATGCATTTCAGATTCAAGATCACTATCCATAACTCTGAATGCCTCAATGCATTCTGTAAATATGAAGCACATCCTTAAATGGAGCCTCTTGCAAGCATCCTGTTCCATGGCTAACTACTCTGTGCAGTTTCAAGGGTAAGCAAAAATACCCACATTTATTAATCTTAAATCAGTTGAATGTTCATTCAATTCAGTATCAGCACTGCACATTTCTGTCAGTCTATGAACAAATTTGTAGACTGCAAAATACAGTTTTGAGCAAGATGAAGTTTGCACTTTGACGTTACCAAAAAAAAAAAAAAAAAAACAGTCCTACAGGCAAAACAAGTATTTAACAAGCTTAAGGTCCACCCATCACTTCAAGCATCAGGTAGTCACTGCAAAAATACTTTCTTATTTTGCCTGGTAAATAAATAAAGGTAAACTAATTTATTATAATTTATTTTAATTTATTTCACTTAAAAATATTGTCATCTACTTTTTTTATTATTATTGTGTTAATATTGACTCCTGTCTGAAAAATCTCTCTCTCTCTCTCTCTCTCTCTCTCTCTCTCTCTCTCTCTCTCTCTCTCTCTCTCTCTCTATATATATATATATATATATATATATATATATATATATATATATATATATATATGTATATAAACTCATATCTGACTGTCATTGTAGGGAGTATGAGTTATACAATCTTAACGCAACATGGGTGGATGCATATGACTGCCAAGAGATCATTGAAAACTGGTGTGACCTCACCCATGACTTGGCCTCCAACTCTGACTATAGTATCCGAATAGAGACAAACTGTGATGGCCAGAAATCATGGGCACAGCTACCAGCAACCTTCAACAGGAAAGACAGTTGAGCATTTTTGCCATTATTTTTACTAGAAAAAAAAAAAAAGGAGAGATGTCTGAAATAGCTTACCTGGATCACTTCCCATTTTTTTCTGTCTTGTATAGCAGTGTTACTGGTTCCAAAAATGATAATAAATGTGGAGGGGGATCCAGTACAGGTGGGCTTTAGTACAACTCTTTCTGATGTGACTGTCAACCTTAAAGTCTGGCAGGAGGGAGACGAACAGAATGTGAGAACCTTTTCAAACTTTCATTTTGTAACATAACATGTTTAATGACTCCAGTAATGAATGTTTGAGGACCTTAGTAAGGGTTAACAATTAGTAGAGATAACTGGGGGGGGTGGTTCAGCCTTCATGCCTGTGTTATTGTAGAAAACATAATGAAAAAGTGATTCACTTTATAGGTTTGAAGTAAGCCTTCGTAGATTGTAGAGCCTTAATGTATCCAACCTGTCACAAAATCATCTTTAACTCTTAAAACAGATTTTTAATCAAAGTAAACTCAACACATTATTCAATCAAAAAAAAAAAAAAGACAGAAAGAAAAAAAAAAAAAGTACAATGTCAGCAGGCAACAAGTCAATTCTTGAATGTTTTCACGTGTGGCAGTAAGTGATCAGGTATAAGAGGTTACCAGTAACAACAGAAATTCTATAGTTGACTACACCACCCGGAATACACCGGAACAGAACAGCCCTATAGATGGGCACACAGGTTCGTTGCCAAAGGCAGGGTGAGAGTGAGCATGAAGATATAGACTGTAATAACAAGAATCACTTTATTCAAACATGCAATTAATAATAATAATAATAAAAAGTCAGTCAATACACTACTTCTCACAATGTCTCAAATCACATCACAAACACAACCACTGAAACATACAAAATGATTTAATAAAATATAAGACAAAATGACAAAAATCAAGAGGTAAAGGGAGGTGGACAGCAGAGACCCTCGTATTTCTACCCCACATTCAACACCCATGACTCATTTGTGGAAAAAAAGACAAAATATTAAGCACTGCACTGTGAACACCAGTACAGGGTACCATGACTAACCCCTCCAACCTTAGACGCACAGAACAGCACAATCCTGTGCCAGTGCTTCTAACACATAAAACATGCAAAAATAACAAATGATAAATACTTGTTGTTAGCATGTTAAAAAAAAAATCAGTGCGTATTTCACAAGAAATATGCATTAAAAATCCCTTTGAACGGGTCAGTGTCATTGGTTGCTGAATACTTTGATCAAACCATTTCTGTGAGCTAAAGGGGTGTACCATTCATAGAATAGGATACCACCATTTAACATGCTATAGATCAGCTTATTCAACTTTTTTTATTTTGTCTTTTCATATAGCCTATAGAAAAATATATTTAAATTCAGGTTTTATGAAAAATGTTATATTATATTAGAAATAAAATGGACTAATTTTTCTCCACACATGCCTTATTAAAACATATTAGTGGACATTATAGCTTTAAAAGTGATCAAACGTAAGTTAGCATCAAAGCTTTAACATTTGTGAAAACGGTTACAGTGAAGGTAAGCAATCAATGCAGGTTTAAGACAGACCATTGTAATCAATATCTGTCTTTATAAAATAATGTGAACTTTTCTTACATTTACAGCAACGCCAGCAGGCGGAGCTTATTATGCACTCATCAGACAAACATGCAGGTGATATTATCAATTTAAACAAATTTAAAGATGTAAACTATTTAAATATGGCATTTCATAATGTATATATTTATTGAAGACTTTCAGGACAGGTAGAAGAACTTGATTTGGCTTTCCTGAGAGCAGAAGTATTCTACCGCTACCACCATTAAATATCCAATATTTATTTTTCTTTTTTCAAAAAAAGAAAACAACTTTTTTCTTGTTGTAATTTTCTGTAGTCCAAAGAAAATATCTAGATTGCAGTTTTTTAATAATAATAATAAATAAATTATATATATATATATATATATATATATATATATATATATATATATATATATATATATATATAGATATCTTCTTCAGTCATACCTTCGCTTACTCACGTTATCAACTCCTCCTGGAACATTTCCCTCAGCATTCAAGCAGGCTCGGGTAAGCCCACTGCTCAAGAAATCATCTCTAAATCCAGCGCTTTTTGAAAAACTACAGACCGGTATCCCTTCTTCCATTCATTGCAAAGACACTTGAGCGAGCTGTGTTCAACCAGCTTTCTATGTTCCTTGTACAGAACAACATCCTGGACAGCAACCAATCTGGCTTCAAAAGTGGCCACTCAACTGAGACTGCTCTGCTCTCAGTTACTGAAGCCCTGCGACTAGCAAGAGCAGCTTCAAAATCCTCAGTACTCATCTTACTGGACCTGTCTGCTGCTTTTGACACCATTCACCAGATTCTTCTGTCCACCCTCAGAAAGATGGGCATCTCTGGAACCGCACTCCTGTGGGTTAAGTCCTACCTCTCTGACAGATCCTTCAGTGTGTCTTGGAGGGGTGATGTTTCTAAGTCACAACAACTTGCTACTGGGGTTCCTCAAGTCTCAGTACTTGGACCACTTATCTTCTCCATCTACATGACATCATTAGGATCTGTCATTCAGAAGCATGGCTGTTCTTACCACTGCAACGCTGACGACACCCAAGTCTACTTCTCATTCCAACCAGATGACCCGACAGTAGCTGCTCGCATTTCAGCCTGTCTGAGTGACATTTCTAGCTGGATGAATGACCATCACCTTCAGCTTAACCTTACGAAGACAGAACTCTAGGTGATTCCAGCTAACCCATTGCTTCATCACAACCAGAATGCAGCAGCTAGGGTTGTCTTCAATGAGCCAAAAAAAGCTCTCGTTACTCCTCTCCTCATCAGGTTACACTGGCTACCAGTAGCCGCTCGCATCAAATTCAAGGTACTGATGCTTGCCTACAAGACGACCACTGGCACGGCACCAACATACCAGAACTCACTGGTTAAATCTTATGTGCCCTCCAGAAGTTTGCGCTCTGCAAGTGAACGACGCCTTGTGGTGCCATCCCAAAGAAGTTCAAAATCACTCTCAGGGACCTTTTCCTGGACTTTGCACAGCTGGTGGAATGACTTCCCATTCTCAATTCGTACAGCTGAGTCTTTACTCATTTTCAAGAAACATCTAAAGACTCAGGTTTTTCGACAGCACTTAACCAACTATTAGTAGCACTTTTCCTTTTCTTGTCTTTTCATTTATTAAAAAAAAAAAAATCCTGGCTATGCGTTCTATACTAGACTAACTAAGACTTGTCATGGCACTTGTATACTGTTGTTGTTCTCTTGTTGACCTGACTGCTTCTATTGTTCTCATTTGTAAGTCGCTTTGGATAAAAGCGTCTGCTAAATGATTAAATGCAAATGCAAATGTAAATTTGAGATTGTATAGGAAATTTGGACAGAAAAACTGTTTTACGGTGGATCACTGAGTTGACCAGTGATTAATTGAATGAGCCGTATAACATCAACTCTGCAATGGATATTAAAATCCAAAATATAGTGAAAACACTATTAATTAGCACAGTAACAAGACCGGCAGTGTAAGACATTAACTTGTAAGCACAAAACACAAGATAATTTTCTTTTCTGGATAAAATCTAAGACATATAAACTAATCAAACACATGAACACACACATTCACACATTCATACAAGTTGCAGGGAGAAAGTGAGGAAAGATTGAGTTTAAGAGAATGAAAATGTGAAATCCCAAGTTTAAAGCAATATGTGCAATTGCATAGACCCGAACAACCATCAATCACTTAAATAACCCTCGGAATGAGTTCCTCAATGAGGTTAAAATTTATATTAAATGCACCAGTTCAGCTAGAATCTGGAGGTACTTGCATTCCTTGTTTAGGGGGTTCCCATGTTGTCCTTGCTGAAAAGGGGATTTCCTGAGGTTGCTGATTGTCTGGAAGCTCAGTAGTCATTTGTAGTAAAGTCTTGGGAAGCCAGTGGTTGGGCGTTGGCTGAAGATGCAGAGTTGTGGGTTGGTTGTAGTTTTAGATGGGCACTCAAGGTTGGACTCTGAGACATGGCGTTAGGCAAAACTAAACTCAGAACATGAAACTCTCAATGGAAATGAAAATAAACTAAAGTAAAAGAACAGCAGTAAAGTTTCGACGAGACTAGGTGGTGTTTCTTCTCATACAGGCTAAGTAGCAGCAGGCATGCAGGCCAAAGCATTTGTTATTAGTCATTAACAAAGCATTAGCCAGTTATTAACAAAGACTGAATATAGTCATTAATTGTGGGTGTATTTAGTGTGTGGTTTTCTATAGAAACAAAATGCAGAGTAAATATAAACATAAACAATAATAACAATAAATTACAAACAAATATACATGATGAATATAAAATAGACAACTGAACTGATAAACAGAAGAAAATAAACTTATGTTATATACATTAAGTTAAACAGTAAACAGCTTAATGTGTTTTATACTGTATATCAAGAATATTTCAAAAACAAGCACTTAGACAATTTACCATGGCCTTAGCAGGTTCTCTGTAAATGTGTAACATAGAACATGCAAGTGGCTTCCCCCAAAATGTATAAAAAAGGCTATGACATATACTTACAACTTTGATTTATAATGTATCTTGATCTGGTGCCAATGACACTGAGTTGTTGCAGGGATTTGGTATAGCTTTAAGATCAAAGTTGACAGAGAAAGTTCATGAGCTGCTTCATGACATCAACGGAGCCTGATTTGCATTGGTTTGGTTTTGTCTACCATCACGTTACAGGTTCTTGATCAGTATGCAGTACAATTAGTCTTCTGTCCTAGCCTTTTAATACTTTCAGTAAGCCAATTATGTTTGTCACATTACTAAACCAGCATATAAACTGCCCCCCCCATTTCAGTAACAATCCAGATTACTTGCAGATATAATCTAACAGTGACACACAGCAGCCACAATAGCACTGTACAACTGAAATAGGCCTATGTTTTATTTATTTTCCCTTTGTATTCAAAACATATCCAAATGTGTTAACTATAGGGATATCATGAAATATCTTGATTCTCAAATATATGTAACTAAATGTGTTTCGCACCTTTCTAGATTATTTGATAAATAAATGGTGATGGGAAAAGTAGACTAAAAGTGTAATCTATTAACTACAAATAAAAACACAACTTTTTTACTTAAGTAGGCCTAACAGATATGGGTGTCATGCCGAAAATATTTTTAATACGACTGGCTTTGTATTTAATGTGAATTTAAAAACAATATTATAAGTTACTAATTATAACACTTTCATTTAACAGAGAGCAAAGAACATTTACATTATCAAAGAACATTTTCATTCAGTCTAGCCAGAGTTCAGGCACTCTCAAAAAATTGTTGTTTCTATTTAAAGAATTCGGCAGATAATTTCAGTCAGTGAGCAAGTGAACAAAACACCTTGTTGCAGCGATGACTCAACTGAACGTCTCTGGTTGCCCATTGCATTCATAAGCTCAACAGAATCATGTGTGACTAGTTATAATGTAGCACTGTATAAACGCAACTGTCTCTGGCTCAGCACCAACCAGCAAACACAGATTTGAATTTAGCAGCTGAGACTGTGAGACTGAATGATGTAATCACACTGGTGTGATTGTATCAAATATATATATAAAATATTCTGTTTTTTTTTTTGTCTTTTATAAGCTGCATTCAAAATTCACTTGGCTCAAAAATCTGAGGGGGCACATAGTACACCCTCACTTTGAATGGGCATGATGCCTCTGATCTGAAAGCAGGTGATGGAGATTTACTAATAATCACAGGACTGGCTTTACTGACGAGATCTGCAGGACAATCATATACGATTAATTGCACAGCCCTACTACTTAGTATTTTTATGTTTAGATGTTTACTTAAATGTTATAAAGTGCTTTAACAAATAACATAATTTCACAGATAAAGTGCTTTAATACCAATTTTCAGGGTGGCATAGGACTTTAGTACAGTAGAATACTATCTACATGTTCCGCATGTTAAATGGTGGTATCCTAGTCTATAAATGGTACACCCCCGTAAGATCACAGAAATGGTTTGATACAAGTTTTCAGAAGCCAATGACACTGACCCATTCAAAAAGATTTTTAACGCATATTTCACACATATTGCAATATGCGTTAAATACTCGTGAAATACTCGCTGATTTTTTCACACGCAAACACATTTCTAACACATGAAATAAGTGTAAAATACACGTGAAATACATGTATTTAACATGTTTAAGACGTATTAAAATTCACCACATGTTTTTGGCCCTTTTGGTTTTCCATATATAAATGCATGAAAATGTTAAATATGCAAATATGCATTTAAATATATGCATTTTGTGATATATGCATGTAAATATATTAAATATGCATGAAAAACGTGTTAAATACAAATTAAATTTGAAAATTAAATCAGTATGAATGGGTCAGTGTCATTGGCTGCTGAAGACTTGGGTCAAACCATTTCTGTGAGTTTAGGGGGGTGCACAACTCATAGACTAACTAATTAGTTTTAACCCTTAAATGCATGGATGTTTTGCCAATAATTATTACATATTCAAGTCTTAACCTGGGCCTATATTTCCAACACAGACACACTATTTGAAGCTTAGAAGGGTTCAATTTAAGCAGATTATTTTTTTTACTATCAATGTCATCGTCAGGGAGCAATTCACCAATACTTTAAGCATTTGGCTCATATTCAGAAACAGAACACGTCATCAACACTAAAAAATAAACAAAAAAAATAATAATAATAATAAAGAATAATCAGAAAACACACATACTTATACATTTCTTACATTGATTTAAAGTTTTGTCTAACTTAAAAAATAAAAAATAATAAAATAAAAAAGAAGGGACAGGATAGTGAATGAAATCCCGGGTAACTAAAGACATATGCATTTAAGGGTTAAAGCAATTCATCCGTGATATGATGTAATTTGTTAAAGCACTTCATAACTTTTAAGTAAACAAAAAAACATAAAAATACTAAGTAACATTGTTTTATTTTTTAGAACCATAGTTTTTAAAGTATCTGCAAGTAATCTGGATTGTTACTGAGAAGCCTATTGTACACTTTGTAACAGCTAGAATTATTTTTATGGCTGCTTTTGTGACAGTTTATATTCTGGTTTACAATGTGACAGACTTGATTGCCTTAATGAAAGTATTAAAGGCTGAACAAATTCTAGGTTAAAGGAATAGTTCCGAGTTGACATGACAAAGCCTAATGCAATCAGGTTTTGTTGATGCCATGAAGCAGCTCATGAACTTTATTTGTCAACTTTGACCTTAAACCTATTAACCAAACCCCAAAAACAACTCAGTGTTATTGACAGCAGATCAAGAGAAAATATAGCTGCAAGCAGTGATGGCGGGCTCAAGCCATCAGTGCAAATGCCACCCCGGTGGCATCAGGTAATGCATTTACAGTAACCCTCTGGCAGTCAGGTTTTAAGGGAAATGGCAATTAAAGGGTTAATCCGAACCATCAAGACTTTGAAATCACATACACAGAACAATATTCATTAATAAAGTGAAATTAAATAATAAACTATTTAAGTGTAAATATATAAATCTTATTATTTAGTAATAATTGTTACTAATAATAGTTAATAGATAATAGTTGCTCAGTGTGTTAATAACTGCTTTATTAACACATTCCTGCTGTAATTCATAAAGTCAGGTTTTTATGAAACATTTAGTAGTTGTCAGCCATCCATTTTTGTGAGCTCATCTAAAGTGAGGAATATTTATACCTCTTAAAGCATTCACAAAGGAGATTTAAACAGAACAGAAGATTCAAACAGAAAACACAGGAGGATACAGAACACAGAAATATTTTTTTTCAAGATGCTATATATATATATATATATATATATATATATATATATATATATATATATAAATTCAAGTGTATTTTTATTTATTTTTCTTAGGTAGATAACTGAGCCTTTAATCTCATTTGTAATAGATGTGCTTATAAACCAAGAACAAGTTATTTATAGCTGTATTTATAAACTGCTTATTAATGACTATTAATTTTGGGACAAGGCTTTATAACGCATGAACTGACTATTTACTGGCTTAGCTAATGAGTGCAGTTATTATGAAGTGTTACCAATGCATTTACTAATGTTAACAAATGAGACATTATTTTACAGTGTTACCAAACCCTTTAATGATTTATAAGTGTTTTTAATGATTTTATTGGCCTTTAAGCATTTGTGAAATAGTTCTGTTTGCATTACAGCTTAGTCTTCATCTGTGAGTTGAACAGTTTTACTGTTAAATCCATGAGATTATGTAAATAAAGATACATGTCATGTCACAGGATGTCATAGGTCAGCATCAAATGAGTTTGAAATTATTATTTGCAGCACAAATTAGTATTTTTAGTATTTTTTTAAATCCCTAAAACTGTCAGAAAATGATAAGGCCTAAGAGATTTTTTAAGCTGTAATGAAAAAAAAAAAAAACCCACCACCATTAGCAACAACAAAGACAATAACAATTTAAAAAAATATGGATTTTTTTTTTCTGGTGATTAAAAGAGATTTTTAAGTCTCTCTCTCTCTCTCTCTCTCTCTCTCTTTCTCTCCCACACAGCCCCTCCCTCCTCCCCACAGTGACACACACTCAGCACACACACACTCCAACTCACAAAAAGTTAGAATAATGATTATATTTTAGTTAACTGGACAATTAAATGCAAAAATGTTGGCATAACTAGTGAAAATCGTTGGACCAACCTAGAATTGATTGTAAATTCAATTTGCAAATTCAAGTTAACAAGCATACAAGTTGGGTTGGAGGTTGGAGCATGCGCACTGTAATGACCATGAAATTGGCGCATGTGCAATGAAGCGCGCCAACACCGAACAGACAAAGGAGCCTCACCCTAACTGTGGTGGATACGTTGAATAAGCTAAAGCCCCCAAAAGTCTGCGTACTCCTTTAACTTGCACTTATATTGCTCGTTTTGTAACATGTTTTGTGTTAACAATTTAAAATGTTAAACATAGAACATTTAAAGTATTTAGGACCGGTTGAATGAGATAGCACTTTGAATGTTTTTTTTTTTTTTGCCTACTCATTTAATTACTTTTTTTAAGAATGAGTATGGCTAAAGTTACAAATGTGTTGCTGCTGGTTTGAAATAAAACCTGGACCAAAATATCAAGCATGTAGTAGTTTTTTTTAACCTTGTGATGCTGTTTAAAAACACATTTTTAGTCAACTGAACGTACTTTATTAAGTCAAGTGAAAATAACATTAAAAGTTTAAATTACATAACAAAAGTTTTTTTAACTATAAAATCTCAATCAGCTGAACAAAAGATCTTAAGTTGGAAGACATGTGACCTTACTCAGTGAATTGAGTTAAGTGAACTAATTCGTTTAAAAGTTGAGTAAACTCAAAAATGCAGTGTAGCAAATTACCTTGCAATTTTAAGTTAAGTCAACTTTTCTTTTTTTACAGTGCACTTAACACACACACACACATTCCTCACACAGAGGGCAGTGGCAGAGTGACAGTGACATCAGATGCATGATAGTTTTTTAATTGTCTGTATCCATAGAGTGTTTTATAGTCGTGAAACTACGCATATTTCCTCAGAATGACTTGTCTTCTATATGTAATTTTTTTTAAAGTGTTTGGAAGTTGCACTTTAAAAATAAAAGCCATTTACTAGTTCCTTTTTTACTGTTATTTTAAAAAACTGTTCAAGCTATCCAAAATTCATTCTGAATTTAAGTTCCTAAATGTTTTGGCATCATGTAGACAAAGTTTGCTGTGCATAGTATAATTTTCCTATGAGAAGTATATCAATTTGCAGCTATATTTTTCCAAAAATCCATATTCAAATAAAAATAGCTGACTTCCTGTTCATCGTAGCTGATGGCTGTGAATTAGAAAATTGTCCATCTTGATAATAAAAATTTATGTCTGGAGTTTGGTGTCTGTAGCTAAAACTAACCCTCCCACTTTTGACAAAAGGTGGCGCTATAGAGTGCCTCCTCCACGCCCTTTTATAAGCTTTTGCCATTGTCTATCTATCATTAATACTGATATGTGTTTTCAATTCAATTAAATTCAATTCAAGTTTATTTGTATAGCGCTTTTTATGATACAAATCATTGCAAAGCAACTTTACAGAAAATTGTTTCTACAATATTTAGTAGTAGCTTATAAGTGGTGATCAGTTTATGTGCAAATGACAGGGATTTTCAGAAAAAAAAAATATATACAAGACATAGTCAACCAGACGATGAACACTATTAATAGCAATTATAATGTGATTGCATATTAAGTAACAATATTTGTTAGTTCTGTATGTTGTTTCAGGCTTAGCATCATCTGAGGTCCTCTGAGGGGTTGGCATCATCTCTTCTCAGGTGTTCTGGATTAGCGTAGCTGCTGTTCCAACAAAGTAAAATTAATTAGTTTAAAATTAATTAGTTTAACCCAAGCTAAAGAATAAGAATGCGCATTTGATCAGATACAACTGCAATCACAAATTATGAGATGCATTATTTGAATGCTTGGTGAAAGAGATGTGTTTTTAATCAAGATTTAAACAGAGAGAGTGTGCCTGAACCCCCGAAAATTATCAGGAAGTAAATTTCAGAGTTTGGGAGCCAAATGCATTTCATGAATATCTATTCAAAAATATCTTCACAATTTACCATCCCCAGTGTCTTGAGATCATGTTCACCGAGTTTTGTGGTGAACAGGTGGAGTTCCTCAGAAGAGTATATCAAATTCCAGAGCATGTTTTTTTTCACAAAACCCTAAATAGCCAACTTCCTGTTGGGCGGAGCTTATGACATGGAGTGCAAAAGTTGTTTGATTTGATGAGATCTACATGTGTACTGAGATTTTCATATCTATATGTGCAAGTATGTATGATATATATTTTTTCAGTTCCCCACTTACTTTACCTTCCTCAAGCACTGACAGAACACAGACTAACTAAGCCAGGCCAGTTGACATCTAAGCTTGTGATCATACATCCATACAAAAAATCTGCATGGTGTAATATACAGTATGTCAGTGTGTTAACATATTCATTAATATTTTAAATCAGAATTTACAGTCAGGGCCATAAATATTGTGTCATGTCCGCTGTCTGATCACCCTGTTCTTCAGTGTGTGTGTGTGTTTTTGTATATGTCTGCATTTCGTGTGCACATGGTGTTTTGTTTTGGTTTTGATCGTTCGTCTTGCACCTATCTGTGGCGAACCTCCCTCCCCCTAGTTACTACAGTTTCCGCTTCTAATTGTTTGACTCTGCTCACCTGAATTTAATGTCTGTTCATCTCTCGCTCTATTTATTCCCGTCTTTCGCGCCAATTGGTGCCAGATCCTTGTTCGACAATAGTCCATGTGCAGCCACTCTGTCTGTTCCAGTCTAGCCTCAAAGATTTCTGCCAGGAGATGAAGAGGTTATTTGACCGCTCTGCCAGAGATCAGGAAGCGGCTGACCAGCTAGCATGGCTCTGTCAGGCGGGTCGCTCAGTGACGGACTATGCGATTCATTTCAAGACTCTGGCAGCTACCTGTGATTGGAATGAGGAGGCCTGTCGAGCTATGTTCCGTGCAGGGCTAGAGGATGACATCCAGGATGAGCTGGCCACTCAGGACTTGCCATGTGACTTTGATGATCTTGTTAATATGGCATTGCGGATCGAGGGTCGCCTTCACCGCCGCCGTTGTTAGTGCCTGGCAGTTCGTCCATCCTGGAGGACTAAGGAATCGTCATCTTTTTCCCCCACAGAAACCACTGAGCCTGAGCCTGTGCAGGCTGTGTGCCTTCGACTCACTCCACAACAAAAGCAGCAACGCCTCGCCCTAGGGCTGTGTCTGTATTGCGGAAATCAGGTCACTTCGCAGCAGGTTGTCCATTAAAAGTCAAGGCTCACTAGTAAAGAGGGGGATCCAGGTGAGCGCTACCCCTTTATTGCAGAACTGGTTGACTCGGGAGCTGAGGGCAACTTTATGGACCTCTCTCTAGCCACCCGTTGGGGAATTCCTGCCATTCCTCTTCCTGAACCTATTCATTGAATGGCACTTTAATCAACACTTTCTCCTATGCTACTCCTCCTGTCAATCTTATAGTCTTGGGCAATCCCCGTGAGGTGACCACACTGTACCTTCTTGAATCCCTGAGTGCTCCCATAGTTCTGGGGCACCCGTTGTTGGTGCAACATGGCCCTCACGTGGATTGGTCCAGCAACTCTGTCTTGACTTGGAGTAAGTTTTGTCTTGCGTCTTGTTTGGGTGCTGCCTCTTTTCCTGTGTCTGTCTGTCCTGTCTTGCAGGTGGAGGCTGCTGATTTGAAGGGGGTCCCGGTGGAGTACCACGACTTGTGCCAGGTGTTTAGTAAGTCCCGGGCCACCTCCTTACCTCCACATCGCCCTAATGATTGTGCCATTGAGCTCCTCCCAGGCACTTCTCCGCCCAAGGGTCACTTGTTTTCCCTTTCAGGCCTTGAAAGAGAGGCCATGGACAAGTACATTAATGAATCCATCAAAGCAGGTCTCATCCGACCCTCTTCATCTCCTGCAGGTGCCAGGTTCTTCTTTGTCAAGAAGAAGGACGGCTCCTTGCGTCCTTGTATAGATTATCGAGGCCTGAATGACATCACTATTAAGAACAGGTACCCCTTGGCTCTTATGTCGTCTGCCTTTGAGCTATTGAAGGGAGCCAAGGTCTTCACCTTCACCTTCACCTTCACCTTCAAGCTAGACCTTCCGAATGCCTATCAACTGATTCACATATGTGAGGGGGATGACACTCAGCATGTTCGCCAGGTGTTACAACGGCTGCTGGAGAACCAGCTCTATGTTAAGGCGGAGAAGTGTGTCTTCCATGCCCAGTCGGTTCCGTTCCTGGGGTTCATTGTCAGAGCGGACCCCTGTAAGGTAAGGGCTGTTGCCGAGTGGCCAGCTCCTGACTCTCATAAAGCTCTGCAGAGGTTCCTGGGGTTTGCCAACTTCTATCGGCGGTTCATCCGGAACTTTGGTCAGATTGCTGCACCTTTAATGGCACTCACCTCTCCCAAGGTACCGTTCAAGTGGAATATTGGGGCACAGGAGGCCTTTGATAAATAAGTTAAACAAGTCCCGTTTTATCTCTGCTCCTGTCTTGTCCATTCCAGACCCTAAATGTCAATTTATTGTTGAGGTGGATGCCTCTGATGTCGGTGTGGGCATGGTCCTATCTCAGTGGTCGCACAAGAATGGAAAGGTGCATCCCTGTGCCTTCTTCTCCCACCGCCTGAGTCCCCCAGAATGGAATTACGAGATAGGTATTCGGGAGTTGTTGGCGGTCAGTATATCCATTCGGCCAGGAGGCTGAGCTCCCGAAAGGCAGGCTGGGCAATCTTCTTTGGCCGGTTCAATTTCACCTTATCATACAGGCTCTGGTACAAAAATGTTAAGCCTAATGCTCTTTCTCGTCTCTTTGAGGCTCCTGGGGGGGAGGAGTCAGCAGACATCATTTTGTCCAAAGAGGTGGTTGTGGCATCGCTCTCTTGGGACATCTAGAGATGAGTAGAGCAGGCCCTACTTAAGGGGCCTGTGCCGAAGGGGGGTCCAGCGGGTAATCTGTTTGATCCCACCAAGTTGCGCTCTGAAGTAATCCAGTGGGGTCCCTCATCCAGGCTGGTCTGTCATCCAGGAGTCTGGAGGTCACTGGCTGCCATCCGTCAGCGATTCTTGTGGCCATCCATGGCCAAGGATGTCAGGCAGTTCGTGCCTGCCTGCTTGGTGTGCGCTCAGAACAAGACTTCCAATGCACCTCCGTTGGTCTGCTCCACCTGTTGCCGATCCCTTCTCACCCCTGGTCACATTAGGTCCTTGATTTTGTCACTGGCCTCCCGGAATCTAAGGGTAACACCATCATTCCTTCGGTGGTGGACCGTTTCTCCATGCGGCCCATTTCATTCCCCTTCCCAAGCTCCCCTCAGCCAAAGAGACTGCCCAGGTGATGGTTGATCACGTATTCTGGATTCATGTTCTTCCGGTCAACATGGTCTCTGATAGGGGTCCCCAGTTTGTCTTTCGGTTTTGGAGGGAGTTCTGTCAGCAGATCGGGGCCTCTATGAGTCTGTCATCAGGATTCCATCCCCAGACCAACGGGCAGTCCGAGCGGGCAAGCAAGGATTCGGAACGCACTCTTAGCTGCCTGGCATCCCACAATCCCAGCTCCTGGTGTCAACAGCTGTCCTGGGTAGAATACGCCCATAACTCCCTTCTGGCCTCTGCCACAGGTATGTCCCCATTCCAGTGTTCTGTCAGTTATCAACCTCCCTTGTTTCCCACACAGGAACCCGAAGCTGCAGTCTCGTCTGCTTTAGCTTTTGTCCGACGGTGTCGACGCACCTGGAAGAGGGCTAAGGCGGCCTTGGCCCAGGCTAATAGACAGACCAAATCAGTGGCCGATCGTCACCGGACTCCTGCTCCCTGCTATGTGTGTGGTCAAAGGGTATGGCTCTCCACCAAGGACCTGCCTCTCAGGGTAGCCTCACCCAAGTTGGCACCCAGGTTCATTGGCCCATACCAGATCACCAAGGTCCTGAGTCCTGCGGCGGTGCAGCTCAAGCTACCTACCACGCTTGGTCGGGCGACCCTGTCTTCCATGTTTCCAGGGTTAAACCTGTGTTCCATTCCCCTCTTGTTCCCTCTGCCCCAAACCCCTGTCTGTTCATCTGTCGCTCTATTTATTCCCGTCTTTCGCGCCAATTGGTACCAAATCGTTGTTCGACAATAGTCCATGTGCAGCCACTCTGTCTGTTCCAGTCTAGCCTGGTTCTGTCCTGCCATTTTTTGCTGCTACTGGTTGTTTTGTTTTCTATTTTTCCCCTCCCTCATTTCCTAGACCGGGCATCAAGTGTTTCGGTTTGCTCCGATACTGGCTCTCTCGTGTCTTCCTTCCCTCTCCGCTCACTACGCGGCAGCGCCATTGGGCGCCCCCTGCCGGGTGTTTACGCCAGGACATTGAAGTCTCTTATTTTTCTGTTGGACCTTTTTCCTTATTTCCCGGCCTGTTTCTGTTCGTTTGAGGGAGTTTTTCTTTTGGACTTATTGAATAAATTGGTCTCATACTGTAACCTGCATCTGTGTCCAGTTGTGTTCCTGACATATTGGGACATCGACACAATTCTAATCTGTTTGGCTCTGTACACCACTACAATGGATTTGAATTTAAACAAACAAGATGTGCTGCAGACTTTCAGCTTTAATTTGAGGGTATTTACATCCAAATCAGGTGAACAGTGTAGGAATTACAACAGTTTGTATATGTGCCTCCCACTTTTTAAGGGACCAAAAGAAATGGGACAATTGGCTGGTCAGCTGTTCCTTGACCAGGTGTGTGTTATTGCCTCATTATCCCATTTACAAGGAGCAGATAAAAGGTCCAGAGTTCATTTCAAATGTGCTATTTGCATTTGGAATCTGTTGCTGTCAACTCTCAATATGAGATCCAAAAAGCTGTCTCTATCGGTGAAGGGAGCCATCATTAGGCTGAAAAAACAAAACAAACCCATCAGAGAGATAGCAAAAACATTAGGTGTGGCCAAATCAACTGTTTGGAACATTCCTAAAAAGAAAGAACGCACCGGTGAGCTCAGCAACACCAAAAGACACGGAAGACCATGGAAAACAACTGTGGTGGATGACCGAATAATTATTTCCCTGGTGAAGAAAACACCCTTCACAACAGTTGGCCAGATCAAGGACACTCTCCAGGAGGTAGGTATATGTGTCAAAATCAACAATCAAGAGAAGACTTCACCAGAGTGAATACAGAGGGTTTACCACAAGATGTAAACCATTGGTGAGCCTCAAAAACAGGAAGACCAGATTAGAGTTTGCCAAACAACATCTAAAAAAGCCTTCACAGTTCTGGAACAACATCCTATGGACAGATGAGAAAAAAGATCAACTTGTACCAGAGTGATTGGAAGAGAAGAGTATGGAGAAGGAAAGGAACTGCTCATGATCCAAAGCATACCACCTCATCAGTGAAGCATGGTGGTGGTAGTGTCATGGTGTATGGCTGCCAATGGAACTGGTTCTCTTGTATTTATTGATGATGTGACTGCTGACAAATCGGCGCTTCACAGTGCAAATGGCAATGACCCGAAGCATACTGCAAAAGCAACCAAAGAGTTTTTTAAGGGAAAGAAGTAAAATGCTATGCAATGGCCAAGTCAATCACCTGACCTGAATCCGACTAAGCATGCATTTCACTTGCTGAAGACAAAACTGAATCGAAAATTTCCCAAGAACTGAAGACAGTTGCAGTAGAGGCCTGGCAGAGCATCACCAGGGATGAAACCCAGCGCCGGTGATGTCTATGCATTCCAGACTTTAGGCTGTAATTGACTGCAAAGGATTTGCAACCAAGTATTAACCTGTTAGCCAGCACCCCGACGCCCTCGTCCTGAACGCCTTTAAACTTGCACGTGTCAGTGTTTATGAATAGATTAAATGAAACGATAGATCTTGACAATCTATGTATCATTATAAAGATCTAAGCTTCAAGCATCGACGACAGATCGCTGTTTTTCAATGGAAAGCTTATAAAGACTGTATTTGCTAAATTTGTGTAAGCAGTACACATAAAAAACATGAGCAATGGAAATGCTGTACATACCAGATCCGTCGTGATAACGAGTCATAAACAGATCCACAGCTGTAAATCCCGGTTTAGTTAGAAAGGTAAGGGTCCACTGAACAACATCTCATGAAGCACATTTGGTCCAATGAATCAATAACGTTGTAATATGGATCATAATTCCTTTGTTCACGTTTCAGTTCTTCAGCGACAGAACTGTTTGTGTCTGTTATGGAATAACTCACGGTCAGAAACTGCGTCTTTGTAGTGAAAAAAACGGCATGGTTTTGCAGTGTACAGTGTCACAAACAGAATGAGACAATCCACCGGAAAAAAGAATGAATGAAAGATATGTGAAAGATAGTATATTTGAATTTTGGTGCTCCCTCGTGACGCGCTCTGACGCACCTGTCAGCTGATGGAGGCGGAACTTATAGCGATCGCCTTTTTCTTTGTTTCTTTTATTTTTCAACAGTTTTTAATTATGTGAGAGTGTGTTTTATGTTGAATGTGAATGTATCTGCATGATTACCATCTGTTTGAGTGCAAATCTGCCAAAATCAGCTCGCTATTACTGCATGATCACGGCAAAGTGAACGCGTCTATATGAATAGAGAGAGTGGATTATTTACTATTTGGCGCATTTGTGTTATTACCATTTGTATAAGTGGCCATCAGCACATCAGCATTTATCTGCATCGTAATTCATTGTAAATGCTGCATTTCTGGAAATCTCAGTATTTTCTGTAATTGGCAAAAAAAGTTAAATCTTTTTTTATTTTTCTTATTATTCTTTTTTTCTCACTCAAATTATTCTTATTGTATTTTTCTAGTGCTCAAATGAATCACTTATATGATGTCTAAGTTTCTGTCTAGTGTTTTATAATTGAAAAAACTATGCAGTGGTATGTTTACTGACTAAATAGTGTGTAGAAGCCTTCAATAATATTGGGAAATATATTTTTGTATATTTGGGGATTGGGGGGTTTAGACATAGTCTCATAAAAATATTTGCGTCTCATTTTTCATGATATCTTATTCAGATTTGAAATAAAAACTCATGAGATATGTGGCTTTCAACTCATTACTTTTCTAGATTGCTCCAGGACTAATTTCATGTATTTTTATATCAAATAAAAAAAATATTTAAGTGTGGTAAAACAAACTCAATGCACTTCAGTGTCTATAACTTTTAATATTTTTGAGCATTATCACATCTGGTTGATAAAAAGTAAAGCCCAAAGGGTCTTCTTTCCAAAGACACCAAAATTATGATTGTAACACACTGAAGTAGGAAACTGTTAAAATTATAAGTTAGGTAGAGCACTTTCAGCTGTGAGCTCATAATGGGGTGTGCTGACTAGTAGGTTAAAAAGTCAAAGTTTGATTTATGATTATTAATCTGTCCCATTACTTTTGGTCCCTTAAAAAGTGTGAGGCAGGTATACAAACTGTTATAATTCCTACACCTTTCACCTGATTTGGATGTAAATACCCTCAAATTAAAGCTGAAAGTCTTCAGTTAAGCACATCTTGTTCGTTTAATTTCAAATCCATTGTGGTGGTGTATAGAGCTAAAAAGATTATAATTGTGTCGATGTCCCAATATTTATGAACCTGGCTGTATGTCACATGTACAATAGACCTACAGTAAAAAATTCTATTCACAAAACAAGCCTCATGTTGTTTTAGAGCTGCGAATGATGGCAATGTATGTGCAGACTGTTGTTCTTATGACTTTATAGGGCAGGGGTGTCAAACTTTGTTTCTGGAGGGCCACTGTTCTCAAGAGCTTGATTAGCTGAATCAATTGTGTTGGAGCTGTTCTAAAATTCTATTTTAACAGTATAGCCATTTTTTATAACAACTTATTTCCCCATGCAAAATTAGTGATTTGATGCTAACTTAAGTTTGATCACTGTTAAAGCTAATGTGTTTAAAATTAGGCAATTTTATCTTTATCTTATTTTTTTCATAAACTGTATTTAAATACATTATTTCTATAGGCTGTACAAAAAAAAAAAAAAAAAGGACAAATAAACAGGCGGAACATGCTTATCTATTGCATGGTACATCTGCTCTGTGCGGCCTGCCTCAATGGATCTGCTACAATTTGCATATCACAGCAACCGTTCTACAGACGATGCTATTGCTTTCACCCTACACCAGGGGTCATCAACTATATTTGTCAAAGGGCCAGAATTTTTCTCTGCAGACACTGTAAGGGCCAGATACTCATAATATAAAATACAATTCGATAGTGATATTTTAGGCTTCATATTTGTGAGGCTGTCAAGCTGTCCATCACTGTCACATGCAGGACGTAGTTTGTGGAGAACACTTGAAGAAAGGCCTTCTGAATATATTTGAATGAAAAATGGCACTCTCAAAGAGCCTTAAGCAAAAAGTTGATTCAGAGAACCGTAGTTTTAATGAAGAATGGACTGATACGTACATAGTGCCTACTGTTAGAAATGCTGTACCTGTGTGCCTCATTTGCTTTTTTTTTCGTTTGATTTAAAAATAAATAAATATGGAACGGACCCGAATATTCGAATATTCGTTTGGTGGGTTGGTATTCGATTTGAAAATTTGACATTCGAATAATCGTTTTTTTTGTACACCTGGGATCCCCCGCGAAACGGTTCTCATTCCCCCTTGAATAAGGCCGGCGACACACTGGCTGCGTGAGTGTCTCAGCTGTGCGGCGTGTCCATTTTTATTTTGGCTCCCATATTTAACAGGTTGGAGTTTGCACACTGAGACACGCGTCTCAGGTGCGCTCGAGCCACGCCGAAAACGCATGCATGCTAGAAATAGAACCGACGCGTGTTCCAGCAACTGGAGTGTTCTCTGGCTAGAGCGCATAACAGCGGAATTTGTATGGACCGAAGTGCATGTCTGAGCTTGTGTTTTGTTGCTTTGACATTGTGGAAAATAGAGTAATAGAAACAAAATGTATTAGCTTTTTTACTCGTTATTATCAATCTAAATTAATCTCGTTTTTAATTTAACTTAATTTCGTTTTTTCGTTTTTTCTTTATTTAAATTTAGTTTTTTCTTTATTTAAATTTCGATTTTCTTTATTTTAATCTACCCTTACTGTGCCAATTTGTTAGTCAGAAAAATATTAGACTACCTTAAAAGTATTGCTTAATTTAACAGACCTGTGTGTGTGCATTTTATATCACTAGTGCAGTGTCCTTTCTTGGAGCATAAGCCCTGCCCGCGTGAGGTGCGCCGCTTCCCGCTCGCCCTGTTCTGACTGTAGTTTACTAAAAGTTTATTAATTCTGAATGTGTCGCGTCTTGCGTGTCCATCTATATTGCACCAAATGTGACACTGCACTCCCTTGTGAAGTCGATTGGATGAACGGTTCTCTAAATAATAAAAATGCAAACGGACATACAGACACAGATTCCTGCCTTTATTAGAGAGAAAAATAAGTTCAGCCCCTCTCTCCGAAGCTTCGAATAGTCGATGTTCATTACTATCGAAGCTTCGAAGCTCAAAAAATGGTATTCGGACCAGCCCTAAACTTTTTCCTCTTACAAGGCTATTCCTGAATTCAGTAATATTCTGGGGGCCGGATGGAAATCTTTGGTGGGCCGGATTTGTCCCGCGGGCCGCCAGTTGACGTTGCATGCCCTACACACTGCTCTCTCCCACCTGGAAAATAAGAACACCTATGTGAGAAGGCTGTTTGTGGACTACAACTCAGCATTTAACACCATAGTGACTGCCACACTTGTTGCGAAGCTCCAGACTCTGGGACTAAACAGATCTCTGTGCAGCTGGATCCTGGACTTCCTGACAGGCAGAAGTCAGGTGGTCAGAATGGGCAACAACACTTCATCCCCGCTGACCCTCAACACTGGTGCTCCTCGGGGCTGTGTCCTCAGCCCACTCCTGTACTCCCTATACACACATGACTGTACAGTCGTGGCCAAAAGTTTTGAGAATTACATAAATATTAGTTTTCAAAAAGTTTGCTGCTAAAATGCTTTTAGATCTTTGTTTCAGTTGTTTCTGTTATGTACTGAAATATATTTACAAGCACTTCATAAGTTTCAAAGGCTTTTATTGACAATTACATGACATTTATGCAAAGAGTCAGTATTTGCAGTGTTAGCCCTTCTTTTTTCGGACCTCTGCAATTCGACTGGGCATGCTCTCAATCAACTTCTGGGCCAAATTCTGACTGATAGCAACCCATTCTTTCATAATCACTTCTTGGAGTTTGTCAGAATTAGTGGTTTTTGTTTGTCCACCCGCCTCTTGAGGATTGACCACAAGTTCTCAATGGGATTAAGATCTGGGGAGTTTCCAGGCCATGGACCCAAAATTTCAACATTCTGGTCCCCGAGCCACTTAGTTATCACTTTTGCCTTATGGCACGGTGCTCCATCGTGCTGGAAAATGCATTGTTCTCCACCAAACTGTTGTTGGATTGTTGGAAGAAGTTGCTGTTGGAGGGTGTTTTGGTTCCATTCTTTATTCATTGCTGTGTTTTTGGGCAGAATTGTGAGTGAGCCCACTCCCTTGGATTAGAAGCAACCCCACACATGAATGGTGTCAGGATGCTTTACTGTTGGCATGACACAGGACTGATGGTAGCGCTCACCTTTTCTTCTCCGGACAAGCCTTTTTCCAGATGCCCCAAACAATTGGAAAGGGGCTTCATCGGAGAATATGACTTTGCCCCAGTCCTCAGCAGTCCATTCACTATACTTTCTGCAGAAGATCAATCTGTCCCTGATGTTTTTTTTGGAGAGAAGTGGCTTCTTTGCTGCCCTTCTTGACAGATGCGCTCACACCTGCCTGCTGCCATTCCTGAGCAAGCTCTGCACTGGTGGCACTCCGATCCCACAGCTGAATCCTCTTTAGGAGACGATCCTGGCGCTTGCTGGACTTTCTTGGATGCCCTGAAGCCTTCTTTACAAGAATTGAACCTCTTTCCTTGAAGTTCTTGATGATCCTATAAATTGTTGATTTAGGTGCAATCTTAGTAGCCACAATATCCTTGCCTGTGAAGCCATTTTTATGCAACGCAATGATGGCTGCACGCATTTCTTTGCAGGTCACCATGGTTAACAATGGAAGAACAATGATTTCAAGCATCACCCTCCTTTTAACATGTCAAGTCTGCCATTCTAACCCAATCAGCCTGACATAATGATCTCCAGCCTTGTGCTCATCAACATTCTCACCTGAGTTAACAAGACGATTACTGAAATGATCTCAGCAGGTCCTTTAATGACAGCAATGAAATGCAGTGGAAAGGTTTTTTTGGGATTAAGTTAATTTTCATGGCAAAGAAGGACTATGCAATTCATCTGATCACTCTTCATAACATTCTGGAGTATATGCAAATTGCTATTATAAAAACTTAAGCAGCAACTTTTCCAATTTCCAATATTTATGTAATTCTCAAAACTTTTGGCCATGACTGTACAGTCACACACAGCTCCAACGTCATCATCAAATTCGCTGACGACACAACAGTGATAGGCCTGATCACCGACAACGATGAGATGGCCTACAGAGAGGAGGTGAGCACCGTGATTAAATGGTGTCTGGAGAACCACCTCTTTCTCAACATCGATAAGACCAAGGAGCTGGTGGTGGATTTCAGGAGTCAGAGCAAAGAACACACACCCATCACCAAGACACCTGTGGAGCGGGTAAGCAGCTTCAAGTTCCTCAGTGTTAACATCAGTGAGGATCTCACCTGGTCTACTCACCTGGTCTACACTGAGTTGCCTGAGGTAGTTTGGAATGAGCCCCAGCAAACTCAGAACATTCAACAGCTGCACTGTGAGAGCATCCTGACGGGCTGCATCACTGCTTGGTTTGGAAACACCACCGCTGGAAACCGCAGAGCTCTGAAAAGGGACCTGTCAATTCACCTTTATTTATATAGCGCTTTAAACAAAATACATTGCGTCAAAGCAACTGACCAACGTTCATTAGGAAAACAGTGTGTCAATAATGCAAAATGACAGTTAAAGGCAGTTAATCATTGAATTCAGCCAGTGCAGTGTTGACAGGACCGGGCTAATATGGTCATACTTCCTGGCAGGGCTGGCTCTAGCCCTTTGGTTGCCCTAGGCGAGATTGAGTTTTGCACCCCCCAGGCTGAGTATCCCTGGTCTCAGTGGTCTGTGTTTCACTGGGGCCTGGAATGCTAGATGTGGCCCCTTCACCTGCAACAGCCAGATCAGTGGTGTTAAATTAAATTGTAACCATGTAGGTTATCAGTGAAGTTACATTTGCTAGTAATACGTACAGTGCTTAATTTGTAAATTGCGAGGTACTAGAACAAAGCGGGGCAACGGATCCGGCACGCGATTACAGAAGGGAGAGGTAACGGAGCACTCGCGCAACCACATTGGTGGACCAGTTTAAGTGATTAAGAGCGTGCATCAGTTGCTTTTATAGGGTCTGTAAGGTTATGAATAACATGGAAATGCCATGCGATTTTAAAACAACAATTTCCAGGCCTAAAAACTTTTCTGAGGGGGACTATGTGTCGCATGGTTTTATTAAATCTTGCAGCTTTCAAGTTTAGAATGAGGGAAATTCCCGCATTTATTCAACATAGCTGGTAGGTTTGAATAATAAAATAAATCCACAAAAAGTCTAAGATTAAATCAGTCATTTGAATCCATGAACTCTCTCGGAGCGCGCTTCCCATCAGTGCATCTTGTCTGTAGCCTACCTGCTGCACACTGCGATACAAGACTCACTCGCATTTCAAGACAGCTGACAGAACTGTCACCTGACTAATCGGGTCATTGTTGCATTGTCACAAAAATGTGTAATAATTTGCACACATATTTGAGAATTTTAAGCCATTTGGTACTCACGCACTCCAAAGGCTGTATTATGTGCCCTCACAGTCACATCCAAAGCTTGTGCATATAAAGCTGACTCGCCAGTATTATATAAGAGTCATTTTGCATAGTTTGTTGAGTTTAAGCAACCAAATACAAACAATATGATGTCTGATGGGTGTTGACAAATAAAACAGTTTCATGGCACACTCTACTAAAATAAAGGGGGGAAAAGAAAGAATAGGGGGTACAAATATTGCAATTAACATTAGGCTATATGAAAAACAAGCTCAAATGGAGTTAACAAGGTCTTTGGCCGGCGAATGAGGAGATCTGTGTTTTGTCCGCATCTGAGGAAAGTGCAGCAGATTATATGCCATTATCACCTTTTACATGTTAGGATATAATGTTTATTTATTTATTTATTTATTTATTTGCTGTTTAATACACTTGGACAAAATCTCATGATATAAACGATTAAGCACTTATGCACAGGATATTTTAAACGTACAAAAGTATATTGGCTAGATGGCAAAAAAACTACTTCTTCAAACACACAAAAACAATAGCATTTACAGACATAGTGTTTGAGTAAAGAAATGCTGTACTATTCAAAGTTATTTGTTTACCCTTGCTTTGCAAATAAGCGGAGATCTGTCTCCTCCAGGCTGTGTGCGCGCGTCAATCTGAGTGGAGGCGGGGTGAAGTGATGATGTTTCGCGATAGCTTGAGGATCCAATGGCATTACGAAGTTTTACAAGCTCCTTTAAATACTTATCACTGGTTAAATATTTCTAAAACTCTGCGATTTAAAATAATAATAACGAATTATAATAGAGATATGAATTTTGGATAGTTTTTTCAAGGCACATATCTGGCTATTCTCTTTCTGCCATACTGAAACGCCGCCCCTGGAGGAGGGGGATCCGCCAAAATGAGGTGCCGGATCGGATTTTGGAAGTTCCGGATCCTGCTTGTTCTGGCACAAATTAAGCCCTGAATACGTAGCAAACTAGCAAAGTAACTAGCCAGCTAGTGATAGCTTAGTGACAGCAATGAAATGTTCAAGGTGATGATGCACAACACTAAGCAAATTTATTTAATTTAACACCTTAATGGCTGAGATGAGAAGATTTACCTCTGTACTGGGTTTTACCTTCTTCCTTTCTCCGTTTTCGTCCCTGTGCACTGGAGGGTTTATTAGACCGCTTCATTTTCTTCATCAACTGCGCACTTGCCTAATGTAACGTAACGTGCTGGCAACCCCCCACGCCCCCAACATATTTGTTGCCCTAGGCAACCGCCTAGTTCGCCTATAGCAATCACCGGCCCTTCTTCCTGGTTCTACTAAGAACTCTTGCTGCTGCATTTTGGACTAGCTGTAGTTTGTTTACTAAGCGTGCAGAACAACCACCCAATAAAGCATTACAATAATCTAACCTTGAGGTCATAAATGCATGGATTAACATTTCTGCATTTGACATTGAGAGCATAGGCCGTAATTTAGATATATTTTTTAAATGGAAAAATGCAGTTTTACAAATGCTAGAAATGTGGCTTTCTAAGGATAGGTTGCTATCAAATAGCACACCTAGGTTCCTAACTGATGACGAAGAATTGACAGAGCAGC
This sequence comes from Carassius carassius, assembly GCF_963082965.1. Classification (NCBI taxonomy): domain Eukaryota; kingdom Metazoa; phylum Chordata; class Actinopteri; order Cypriniformes; family Cyprinidae; genus Carassius; species Carassius carassius. The sequence goes on along the minus strand of NC_081766.1, from coordinate 26,550,572 downwards.
CATCAAGTCTTAGACAGTGTTCTATGTAAATACATGCAGAGTTTTTAGGTCCTATAATTAGCACCTCTGTTTTTTCAGAATTTAGCAGTAAGAAATCACTCGTCATCCAGTTTTTTATATCGACTATGCATTCCATTAGTTTTTCAAATTGGTGTGTTTCACCGGGCCACGAAGAAATATAGAGCTGAGTATCATCAGCATAACAGTGAAAGCTAACATCATGTTTCCTGATGATATCTCCCAAGGGTAACATGTAAAGCGTGAAGAGTAGCGGCCCTAGTTCGGAGCTTTTAAAAAAAAAAAAAATAGATTTCTGTGTGTAGCAAATAAAACAGGCTTTTGAGCAATGTTAATCAATCTTTATTGTTTTGCATAAAAAGACTTTTAAACATTCCACCCTCATAAAAACTACACAGTTTTGATCACAAAACTATGCATTTACAAAAAAAAAAAAAAAAGACATTATTGGAAGATAGAGTGGGAAATTACATTTATATGCATTTCATTGAATAGTCTTATACTGTTATGATAATCAAATTTTCAACAACTCCCGACCAAATTGCATATTTATTCTCAGTTTGGGCCACACAATAATTTTTTTTAATGATAATGATAATAACCATAATAATACACATGAAAACACTTGCAATTTTGTCTGAAGGTGTGAACAGAGTGTCTATCTCTAACACTCACCGCCTTGTTTTCATTTGTATGAAATCAAATTTGTTGTCCTTCCAAACTAAGGCCTAATGTAACATGATTTATGTCTTTACAGGCGTTAATTTATGTGATCAGAGATTATCCCTATAATTTTTCCATTGCTGCCCAACGAGGGAAAGAGAAGATGTGCTTCAAGGCAGAAGCACTAGTAGAAGCCGCTAACAAGAGCTGCAGCACTGACACACAGTGTGTCATCATTCCAAGTGAGTGATCACTGCAGGGTGTGATCTTTTGATAAAGGAAATTATTTTAGTAAATTACCAAGACAACTGTGAATAGAATAGACAACATTATAAATACAATTATATATAATTCTGAGCTTGTTAACATCTTATTTCCTTCCTAGAGCAGATACCTGACTTTATGAGGCCGTTGATGATGGGCATTTCTGTAGTGATAGCAGTTACTGTGGCTTTTATTCTGGGATGGTTGGCAAAACATTTTGGTCCAAAGATCAAACAAACTTTTTGCCAAAGGGAGACCATTCCCAATGTGCTGGTAACTATATGTTTAACTTCATGATCAATACGTGTCCTGACATCTGAATGAGCTCATCTTTATTTCTGTTAGAAAATTTTATTTAAAAAATGTATTTAGCTCAGCTACAACTCAAGCTTATTGGAAATGCATGACTGTGGCGGCATTTCTGTAAAATTATATTATGTTGCTTCTTGCACATCTTGTGTCTCATGGAAGTGGGACACAAGCAAAAAGTAAGTTATTGCTGTTTTACTTCCTCTAGTGTTAATTTCAGCTGGAAACTGCAGTGAATTGTATGCATATGTACATTTTCTGAATTTTGCAAAAATGTAGGTGCAAGCATGTTTCTCCAATGAGCATTTCTAGATATGATGACTTACAATATGTGGAAGAATGAATACTTGATCTTATTTTATTTTCCAGTTTGATGACTGGCCAACTAGAACACCCATCCTTTTTACCGATGTTTCACTGGAGCCTACAGACCCACTTTTGCTGCTCCTCCCAGCTGAACATCAGTGCACAGTGGAGTTTAGAGGGAACCAATTGAATGAGGTGGAATGCAGAACATGAAAAACTGTGAAATAGTACATAAAAATTATGTTTCAGTACATACCTCTATTTTGAAGTCACAGTTTGGTACATTTTCTGTACAGCAGGGGGGATAACTAAACATTTGCTGGACTGTTTCTCTGTCTTTAAATAAATTAATTATAATTAAAAATGTTTAGAACTGAAAATTATAAAATTAGCAATTTTGATTTCACATTACTATAAGATTAAAGGTCACAATTAATAACAGAGCGCTCCCACTTCTCAGTGGAATAATATTATTAATAATAATAATAATACAATTATTTAAACCACCATTTTAATAATACTTTTGGGAGTAGTGGTTTTCTGGGCCCCCTCTCTGGTATAGTGTCCTCAGTCACGGTAGGCCCTTGCATTAATATGGCCATGAGTACAATTATTAACAGCTTGACTTTCTGCAGTATTTAGACTGAAGAAATGGCTATTGATATATTTTGGGCTGTTTGTTAAATTGATCAAATCGCCTCTTTATTAGCAGCACTACACTTTTTGAACATATTATAAAAAGTGTCAAAAAAGAATTACAAAGCTAAAACTGTTTTTATAATGCATGGACAACTGTGTGAACTGATTTGCCATCTACAAATGACAAATACACCTGGTAAATAAGAAAGAATTATAGTTATGTCACGTTATTACATTGTCTAAATTTCTGTGATCTCCAATTTTAAGTACTGTTATTCTGGTAATTAACATTTGCATTACATGCTTAAAGAACATGCATTTTGTGTATGTCTATGGATTTTAGGTGTATTATCTCAGTATTGGTATAAGTATACAAAACAGATATTTTTTCTTACCAAGTCATAGCTGTTATATACCTCATTTTACAATAATAAGTTCTTGAAAATATGAACCTGGGAAGCTATTTAAAGGAGAAGCTATTTAAAAGAGAGGAATGGCCACAGCAATATGCCAAGTCAAGAAAAGGTTATCCAATCTGTGAAAAAAATGTATTGTCCAGTACTATTTTGACAGTTTTTCTCTTTTGAGGTAAAACAGAGAAGTTTATCAGATCATCTCAATGTATGTTTGAGAAAATCCCAGAGAACATCTTGAAACAAGATGGTGGAGGGTGAGAAAGAAGCAGAGTGGGATTTACAAGCCTGCTTCGACTGCACTGATTGTTTTTGTAGAGTATTTTTGATATTGTAGATTGTTTTTGAGGCTGCAGACACTGATCAGTATAAACATCAGTTTCTGTGAGGACATGTGTGTTCCCACCAGGACTTACCAGGACTTATTTAACCTTCTGCAGTCCAAGGTAATTTTGGGACCCTTGAGATGTTTTATCATGCCCTACAATTTGCGCTTATTTCAGCTACTTATAACATACTATTGGTCAATGTGTATTTTTTTTTTATTCATCAAAAACTGTGCTACAATATTATGTGAGCAAGATTGATCTAAGTGTTTACACTTTTTTAAATAAAATATTTGTTGTTAGTAATTACAGTTGTGTTCAAAATTATTCAACCCCCTAGAGACTGCAGTACTTTACAAATACAAGCTTTTCTGAAGATCCAGGATATAATAAAACTTGCATCTATAACAGTTCACTGGCATATTAAAAGTGATATTGTCAATATATAATGTAATATATTTGAGTTATAAGATTTTTTAATAATACTGCTATGTCATAATTATTCAACCCCATTCAACATTGCTGTTTTTAAATCACTTATTTGCATGGTGGGGAATAAAACCGTCTCAAAACACAATTAAGCCTTTAGAAACTCTATTAAAAACAGAATTAGCTTGAGCTGTTACACATACAGTTTGGCCCATGCATGTATTGAAGTTGAGTAGCAAAAATGTCAACAGAGATCTCACAAAAGCTAAAGAGAATAAATATCGTAGTACTTCAGAAAGGCTAAGGCTATATGATGATTTCCAAGACATTGAAAGTTCCTGGAGACACAGCTCTCAGCCTTATTCCTTAGCTTAAAGTGTGTTTTACCAGAAAATCTTTGAGGTTGTGGAAGAAAAAGCACAATATCATAAAATGTTTAATCAGAGCAACTGAGAAAAAACCTGCAATGTACAGCCAAAGACTTGCAAGATGACCCGATGAAAGGAGGAAAACAATTTCAATACAGTGTGTAAGAAAAACACTAGACAAGTATGGCCTTCATGTTGAGACATCTTGATAAATACCACTCTTGATCAAGAAGAACAAAAAGCCAACTTGAACTTGATAAAATTCATTTGTGTGGACCTGTGGAGCTCTGGAGGAATGTTTTATGGAGTGATGTGACCAAACTGGAACTTTTTGGACCCATGGATCAGCGGTATGTCTGCTGCAAAAAAAAAGGCAAAGCTCATAAGCAGAAGAACACCATCTCCATCCTCGAGGTGGATCAGTCCTGTTATGGGGTTTCTTTACTATAGAAGGAAGTGGAAATCATGACTGTATGAAGGACATCATGGATTCTTTAAAGTGTCAGGCCATTTTGACAAGAATTGTGATGCCTTTGGTGCAAAAACTGAAACTGATGATCAATGGACTTTCCTGCAGGCCAGTCATACCAAAGTACACATCCAAATCTACTACTGCTTGGTTCAGGGATCAGTCAAAGAATGTACTTAAGTGACCTGTTCAGTCTCCAGGCTTAATTCTCATTTCAAATATCTGGTTGAATTTGAAAAAAGCAGTGGCAATGTGAAAACCAAAGATTATCAGTGATCTGAAAGCTTTTTCAGTAGAGGAATGGGCCAAAACTGTAGTAGAGAGGTGACAGAAGCTTCTAAACACTTACAGACAGCGTTTATAGGTAAGTTTAAAGAATAAAAGATTCTGCACAAAGGGGGTTGAATAATTTTGAACATGAATGTTTAGAGCCAATTCGAATTTTATCATGATTCATCAATGTTCCATTCTCAGAATCACTCAAAAGTGTATTAACAAACTTTCTCTAATACTTTACTGATGCCTTTGTTAAATTGATTCAATAAAATGTTATCCTCCACAGCAAATTTTCTTGCAAGTCAAGGGGGTTGAATAACTTTGAACACAACTGTATTATTATTAATATTTTTATTCTTTTTTTAGGGGTACGGCTGCATCAAGGCCATAAAGCCCAAACTTCTGAAGAAGAATTTTGAGTAATCAGTCTTGTAGGCTAGAATATTTACATCAAAATGATCTGAAAATCATTCTGCATTCTACTCATTCACAAAAAAAAAAATATATATATATATATATATACAGATAGACAGATAGATAGATAGATAGATAGATAGATAGATAGATAGATAGATAGATAGATAGATTGATTGGTTTAAATTTTGTAAGACATGTATTGTGATAGACAAGCTTTATGCGAGGGAGTGACTATGGACATGAATATTTAGTGATTCACACCTGAGAGACAAAGGGCCATCCCCTAATTGGTCATCAGTGAGTCATGTGACAGTGAGGCATGTAAGAGAGAATGTATGTGAGGAGATTGAAAAAGTTTTTAAATTATTTTATTTAGTAATGGGAAGTTTGGATCATTTTACAGATTTGGACTTTTGAGTCTCATTCAGCAAAATGAACAAATCATTTTTGAGTAATTTCGTTCATTTTGTTAAAGCAAAATGTAATTAAAATGTTACGTGTTACTTCCCCAACACATCTAGTACTTACGCAAACGTTGATCACACTACAAACAATACAAAAGTAAAATGCTATAAGATACAGAAAAGATTAATTCATTCTTTACCTGGGTCTTCAGTCTGTGATTAGCTCACATCACCTCTTGTCTGACAAGTCTTCGGGTTCAAGTCATTCCTTAATCACGTGACAGACTCATACGCTAAACCAATGCAATCTGAGCCGGAAAGAGAATTGATTAATTCATCTCATGACTCTTCGGGTCGAGTCGTTCCTTAATCACGTGACAGACCCATACGCTATTTCTGACATTTCTGTCACTGTGCTTTTGTTACTGTTTCTTCAGGATCTGTGGTGTGTTATTATTTTATAAATTAATAAAATTCTGTTATAAATAAAATATTGATTAATTTGTCTTTTTGACTGTCTATCAGTAAATAAACACTAGGTTATATAATAATATAATAATCCAAGCCTACAATACAAAGTATTTGTTGCCTAGTTTGTCCATTTTTAATCCAATTTTGAGTTTGCTGGTATAATAATTGCTTTTCCTAGGCAAACTTGACATTTTGGTCTAATATATGTACAAGAAGATTGCTCAAAAAGGACATAATGACATAAATTAAAAGCAAATAACATTTTGAATCCTAAACAAGTAACAATACAGTTCACCGGGAAGATTGGGCAAATAGTCTGGTGAAGTAGGTCTACGCGCGTTTCTTAACACAAAGTACGCTGATTTTGGACGTGTATCCTCAGTAGTTCAGACTTTGTGCATTCGACTCGGGAGTGTGATGTCCACGGTGACGCAAATCTGGTAAATCTGCAAACAGCAGCGTACTTGATAACTTCAGTCAGCTCACCATGGCTACTGCAATTTTCCTCTCTGTATATTTACAATAAAACGAAATAGGATATCAAATACCACTGCCTCCTTTCGTTTTCATTTAAACATAATAACAGCTGCAGAAATGTACTTAGTTCAGGGATATGTGTGTATTACAATGAAAAAAAATATTATATAAATTTACCTTTTTTATTTTTAGTTTAACATATAGATAAATTGAATACAAACCAAAGATAACCTGTTAGATTTACCCAAAACGAATTATATTTTATGTTTAACCACTAAAGAGACATCAAAGCCAGCGGCACATATCAGCAAGTCTAGCCGAGGTAAGGCTGCTCTCGGCGGATACATGAGGACTGAGCTCCCGCTGATCGCGTGGAGCTCACCGACTCCGAGATGGGCAAATCACATTTTTAAATAGGCGCTGTCTTTATAAATAAACCACAGATTTGAGTTTTAAACAACTACAATCTCGCCTGAAATACTTTTAAAATTTCATCACACAATAATAGTAATATTTTGAAAATGATCCGAATAAATGGTGGTTGAACTCAACCAATACTGCGTGAACTCAACCAATCAGGATGTTTAGCGCCCAAGTCCCGCCCCCGAAAGTTCCGGAACTACCTCGCCAGCAGGGACTTTCTGAGGGGCATTTTTTTTACCCGGAACTTTATTTAGTTCCTGGTTCCTGCAGTGGAAACACAACAAGTACCAGGCCAAAGTCCCTAGTTCCTGGGTAAAGTTCCTGCGGTGGAAACGCGGCATAATATTAGCATAGATGCCATTCTTCTAATGATGTAGCAAGTCCATCAGGTGTCATGGGAAGTGTTCCCGGGTCCCGGATGTAGAATTTACAGCTTTAGCTATATGAAGTTTGCACAAAACTAAATAATGATCTGAGATATAATCGCTTGGCTGCATAATTTCAACACCATCAACATCAATTACATGTGATGGTATTAAATCTAGAGTATGAGACGTATTGTCTAACCCTGACAGAGTTCAGAATGTTTATAAATGCTGATCCCAATGCATCTTTTTCATTATCAACATGGATATTAAAATCACCAACAATTAAAACTTTACCTGCAGCCAGCACTAACCCGGATGTAAAAATAGCAAACTCTTTAATAAAGTCTGTATGGTGCCCTGGTGGCCTGTATAAAGTTGCCAGGACAAACATCACAGGGGATTTATCATTAACATATGTTTCTCTGGATAATGTTATATGAAGCACCATTACTTCAAACGAGTTATACTTGAAGCCTTCCCTTTGAGAAATCCTGAAAACATTGTTATAAATTGAAGCGACACCTCCCCCTTTACCTTTTGTACATGGCTCATGTTTATAACCATAATCTTGGGGGGTAGACTCATTTAAAATAATGTAATCATCAGGTTGTATCCAGATTTCTGTCAAACAGAACTCATCTAGATTATGATCAGTGATCATATTATTTACAAATGTGCTTTCGTAGAAAGTGACCTGATATTTAATAAACCAAGCTTTATCATTTGTCTATCCGTATTGCATCTGTTTTTTTATTTGTTGAACCTCAATAAAATTGTTACTCTTAACCACAGCCCGGTGAAACTCACCAATTTGAAAAACTAATGGAATGCATTGTCGATATAAAAAACTGGATGATGAGTAATTTCTTACTTCTAAATTCTGAAAAAAACAGAGGTGTTAATTATAGGACCTAAAAACTCTGCATGTAATAACCTAGAACACTGTCTAAGACTTGATGGCTGCTCTGTCAATTCTTCGTCATCAGTTAGGAACCTAGGTGTGCTATTTGATCTCAATCTTTCCTTAGAAAGCCACGACTCTAGCATTTGTAAAACTAAATTTTTCCATCTCAAAAGTATATCTAAATTACAGCCTATGCTCTCAATGTCAAATGCAGAAATGTTAATCCATGCATTTATGACCTCAAGGTTAGATTATATTAATGCTTTACTGTATTGTTCTGCATGCTTAGTAAACAAACTACAGCTAGTCCAAAATGACTAGTTAGTTCTTACTAGAACCAGGAAGTATGACCATATTAGCCCGGTCCTGTAAACAGTGCACTGGCTCCCTATCAAACATATTCAAATATTGCTTATTACTTATCAAGCCCTGAATGGTTTAGCACCTCAGTATTTGAGTGAGCTTCTTTTACATTATAACCCTCTACGTCCGCTACGTTCTCAAACTCAGGCAATTTGATAATACCTAGATTATCAAAATCAACTGCGGGCGGCAGATCCTTTTCCTATTTGGCGCCTAAACTCTGGAATAACCTACCTAACATTGTCTGGGAGGCAGACACACTCTTGCAGTTTAAATCTAGATTAAAGACCCATCTATTTAAACTGGCTTACACATAACATACTAAAATGCTTTTAATACTAAAATGCTTTTAATATGCTAATATTAGTCTGTTTGTCTCTTATTCTGAGGTCACTGTAGCCACCAGATCCAGTACGTCCAGAACAGATGGTGGATTGGCACCTAGAAAGGACCTCTACATCCCTGAAAGACAGTGGAGACCAGGACAACTAGAGCCTCAGATACAGATCCCCTGTAAAGACCTTGTCTCAGATGACCACCAGGACAAGACCACAAGAAAACAGATGATTCTTCTGCACAATCTCACTTTGCTGCAGCCTGGAATTGAACTGCTGGTTTCATCTGGTCAGAGGAGAACTGGCCCCCGAAATGAGCCTGGTTTCTTCCAAGGTTTTTTTCTCCATTCTGTCACCGATGGAGTTTCGGTTCCTTGCCGCTGTCGCCTCTGGTTTGCTTAGTTGGGGTGACTTCATCTACAGCGATATCGTTGACTTGATTGCAAATAAATGCACAGACACTATTTAAACTGAACAGAGATGACATCACTGAATTCAATGATGAACTGCCTTTAACTGTCATTTTGCATTTTTGACACACTGTTTTCCTAATGAATGTTGTTCAGTTGCTTTGACGCAATGTATTTTGTTTAAAGCGCTATATAAATAAAGGTGACTTGACTTGACTCTTAAATTGGTTTGGATGTTTTTGTATTTTCTAGTTCGGTTAATAGACTCAGTCTCTATAGTGTGATATCTAGGTGAAAGAGTCTCTATGTGCTGAGAATTAACTGACTTCTGTGACGTGAGGTGGCTAGCAGACGGTCGGTTTAGCCAGTCTGTCTGCTTCCTGACCTGGGCCCCAGTTAGTAAGTTCAAACTCTAAGACTATGTGCCATATTTCTAGAGAGAAGAGCGGAGGGATGAAGACCATCTTTTTTTAATAAGTCAAGTCTGCCCCAAAAGTTTGTCCAATTGTCAGTGAAACCTATGTTATTCTGCGGGCACCACTTAGACATCCAGCCATTGAGTGATGACAATCTGCTATGCATCTCATCACCATGGTAAGCAGGGAGGGGACCAGAGCATATTACAGTGTCTGACATTGTGCTTGCAAGTTCACACACCTCTTTATGTTATTTATAGTGATCTCCGACTGGGAAGTCGAACATCATTAGCGCTGGCGTGAATAACAATCTTTATGTATTTACGTTTAGCATTAGCCAGCACTTTTAAATTTGCCAAGATGTCAGGCACTCTGGCTTCCAGTAAACATTTGACTATGGTGGCTGGTGTCTCTATATTCACGTTCCATACAATAGAATCGCAAATAAATAGAGCACTTTCATCAGGTTACTCAGTGGGTGCATCACTGAGTGGGGAGAACCTTTTTAATGTTTTGATCGGAACAGAAGAGTGGTGTTTTGACCCGCGACTATGCCACCTCACTGTCACCCTGTTACCATGCTGCGATGGCTCTGTTACCGGAACCGAACAATGTACAGGACTCCCTGAGCTAGACGCATTCAAAGCCATATCTAGAGCCCTCACATTCTTACTGTCCTCAATTAAAGTTTGGATGGTGTCTCTAATTCTGAATCTCTGTCAGCCTAACTATTTCCCTGCATTTATCACATGTGAATCCCTCATCACCGACAGAGATAGATGAACTATACATGTGGCAAGCAGTGCAAATAACAATAGCAAGAGAAGCCATTACTCACCGTGCTTGATGAAAGATTCTTACCACAGAGGTTTGATGAACTTGTGAAAAACCGGAGAGAGAGTGCATTCAATTCTGTGACAGTTAAGCCAAAAATAAAAATGGCATCTGGAAGTTGCGGTCAGTGTCATATTGTGTCTAAATGTATGTTTTGAATGAAATATCCAACTCTCTATATTTTGCTGTAGATCATGCTGTAGAACCATTACTCTGTCTCAGAAGCCTGGCCAAAGTCAGTTCATGAGGTGCCTTCATGCAAAAATGCTGCCTGCAAGTCATTGCCTGATACGCAGCGATTCAGCTTCCTAAAGTTTTTGGATGCAGCCAATGACTTCTCAGTGGTGATTCCCGATGGTTTTTGAGGACAATTACTACTCGTCGCCCCCTGTTGTTTCAGAGAATACACCAGGGTTCTTACACCTTCCAAAGTAAAATTCAAGGACTGTCAAGCACATCCAAGGACATTTACATTTTCCAGCATTTTACAACTGTGGTAAATTACCTGTGTACATACATACTCTCATCTTAGAATAAAGCACACACAGAGACACAGACACACACACACACACACACACACCTTACTTTGTAAATAATTTGGATTTTTTAAAGCACATTAGCAATTTTGCATTGTTCTAAACAAAATCAGCAAATTGCCAGCAGGCAGCGCATGTGGACTGCTACAAACAGTTTGTATGAATGTCCTTACATTTGAATGTCCTTAGATATTAGTGACAATGACGATTAATGTTGATTATATTTTTGGTGGCAGAATGACATGTCATATTCATACATCCTTCAAAAGGTAATTTCAGTAGCATGAAACAAGATGTTTATTCAATTTGCGATTTAACATACAGAAACCGAGCAACAAACATTCCTGATTAATGACTGAATCTACACCACAAATTAATTCTTGTTTACATTGTTTCCACTGTTTATGATGACAATATTCAAGAGGGTCCAGTCCAGTGAGCACATGATCTGGACACAACTGTAGCGTTCAACGCCGTGTGTGATTAGTTATAATGCCAATAATAGCCTACCCTAATGCTGGGGAACACTGCATACGATTTGTATGCATTGTGAGCTGATCTTAAATGTATACCACAATCAACACTTTTGATTCATTTTCACTTTTCACTTTAATCACGACAGTCTTAAGATTTAGTTTAACTGAGCAGGTAATTTTTTGTTTACCTTTATATGCTTGAAGCACACACTCTTCCATGGAAAACAAAACCAGACTTAACAGGGGGCTACTCAAGTTTTTATTTCTCGGTTTAACCATAATTTGTTATTTTGTGCCATAGCTGACTGAAGCAGCAACCTCCTGCAAGATTTTTTTTCCCCCACTCTCCTCCATTGGAGTGCGAGCATTAATAAAGAGCACACTACGGACACATGCGCAGACTAGAGCAGATCTGCTTATTTTATGAAAAAAATGATTAACCATTTGGTAAGAAAGCAAAGTATTATGCAGCCAATGCACAGCATTTTCAAGAACTTTATCTAAATCAAAGCATTTTTTAAAACCTTTAAAACACTGCATTCAATTTCAAGGGTTTAAATCACCCATACTTAACCTGAGCTACTAATGTTGCAAAAAGTTCTATAATACCCTCATGGTTTCAGGTTCATCTCTTTGTTTTTTTTTCTTCTGTACATAGAAGAGTTTTTTTTTTTTTTTTTTGCTTCTGTATTGCAAAAGATTTTATGAACCTTGCTTGGTTGCACATACTTGATTAACAATTTACGCGATCTGGCTCTTGATTTTATTATTGTTATATTTTTATTATTTCTTTGCTGGGGTGCAAATATTTCAAACATGCATGCATTAAGAGCATCTACGGTAATGCACTTTGGCCAAGGTGCAACATACAAGGAAATGCGTTGTCAAAAAAATAAAAATAAAAAAATAAAATTGCTGCAATCATAGACATTCACATTCTGATGGGATTAGTTTTCTCAGAGGACCACAGAGTTAGCTGAAAAACATTAGATAATTTGCTCTGGAATGACTACAGAGTTTGTGTGAGAAAAACACATGGCAGATTTAGAAAGGATTAAAATCAACAAGTACAAAACACATTTCTCTAACGACCCCCTGTAAAAGTAGTCCCATCTGAATAGGGCTTTTGATGTGGAAAAGCACTTACCTCCACATCAGTGTCTGAGCAGGATTTTTATTTAATTGCGTAGCCTATAAGAATAGGCCTATCTTGTGCAAAATAATGTTTGTAATATATTGTGATGAGTCTGGGGCTCTTCCTGCTGCTGGCCAGTGGATGAGGAGAAGACTCATCAAGGAGCCAATGAGGAGACTCATCAGGGGATTGATCTCTACCTGTTCTTCCTTCTATAAAGGTTTTGGCTTTGTTACACTCTCAGAAAAAAAAGGTACTGAAAAGACAAACAAAAAAAAAAAGGTACAAATGCTCATTACTGGGGCAGTACCACCAAGGGGAACAAACTTGGACCATATTAATGGGTCCAAAGAAGTACCCCTACAGTTTGTGCCTTTTAGGTACAAATATGTACCTTTGAGGGTACAAATGGCTCATCGCTGGGGTGGTACCCCCGAGGTACAGCAATGGTACCCTTGCCATAGGTAGAGAGTTGTACCCTTCTATACTGTACCTTTTGAGAGACAATTTGGTACCTTTGCAATACATTTGTACCTTAATCCACTGGTACAAAAATGTACCCCATTAGATGGTACCAATTTGTTCTCGTTAGGGGTACCCCCCCAGCGACGATGCCATTGTACCTATAAAGTGGCAAAAATGTCCTTGATAAATAGAAAAGAATGAGAGCAAAAGAAAGCAACGTTTTGTTTTCCCACAATCAATGATTTAAAAGAAGTAAAACTGTACAAATTAAAATACTGGAAAGAAAATATGACCGCACACCATAATCTTTGTTTGCAATAAACTTTAATAAACAAAGTTTTTTACATTTAAACAACTTTAATAGAGAATCACTTTATGAATGCATTGCTTACTGCAGTGTAAGAACATAACATAACATAACATAATGCTTTATATTGACTAAAAGCTACTGTGAGTGTTCATTGTATGCTTAAAGGATTATTTCACCCCAAAATTTACTCACCCAATGCCATCCAAGATATCCATGTCTTTCTTTCCTCAGTGGGAGAGAAATTATTCACTAGATAACAACCTCTTCTTCAGCTGTGATCATGTACAGCCCATTTAAACACTTCAAAGACTTTTGAAAATGCATTGATTTGGACTTAAAACCATAGTAACTAATGAAGTTTATTGTTAGAAGAAAAATCCTGAAATGTTTTCCTCAAAAAACATAATTTTAAAAAATATAGAATTTTGTTGTAAATAGAAGTCCGTCTTACTGGAAAATAGGTTGTGATTCCTGAATTCCATGTTGATCTCAATGCTCTGGGGCAAGGCTCTGTCTTTCTTAAGGAATGCACAAAAATGGGACAGCACATAAATAAATGACAGTACAAGCATACCAAAAAAATCATATCTAATTTGTAGTTCATGCTACCCATGTGTCATACTCCAAGTCTTGTGAGGGCACACATTCACTTTGAATGGTGAACAATTTAACTCATGCAGTATAGAGTTTGAGTACCGTTTATTGAAAAGTTATTTACAAATATATACAAATGAATATATATGAAAATACATAAATATATGAAACAAACACATACATACACACACACACACACACACACACACACACACAAACACACACACACACACATATATATATATATATATATATATGGGTATAGATTAATTTTTTAATCTAGATTAATCTCACTGTGATCTTGAAATTAATCTAGATTAATCTAGATTAAAATGGCTCATTCGAATTCTGCCGAAGGCATTCAGAATATGTATGCTACCCAAATAAAATTGACAAGTCTTTGAGAAGGCGTTTATCAAGCTAGGTGGTGCATTAGAAAAGGGGCTCATCTCCTGTTTCCAAAATGCATCACAAAGTGCGTAAAAAAATGTAAACTAATTCCACATTGTACAAGGTGCAAACAACCTTACGCCTGTTTCACACATACTCCGTCTGCAGTGCGTATGGGTTGCATATTTTTTTACGCACCCATGTTAACGGATTCCAGTTGCGTTCCAGGAGCGTTGCATCTGCAGCAGTGCAGCGATCGTTTTCGTACCGAGTAGTGGACTGCAAACGTGTCCTGTGTGAAAGCACATCGAGTCCGTGCTGCACCACATACGTAACGCAAACGGACTGCATACGCACTGCAGACGGAGTATGTGTGAAACAGGCGTGAGCAGGGCCGTAGCTGGGGTCAGCGGGGCCCCGGTGAAGGTTGTACCAGTGGGCCCTGTTTGAAATTGTTTAATTTGTATGTTCATTTATTTTTATTTATTTGTGCTATTTACACAATGTTTAAGTTTTTTTCAAGTTTGTAGGTGTCAAGGTACAGAAACCAAATAATTAAATGTAAAATAGCACTGGATAGTCTTCAATGTAAAAATGTAATATACAATCAAACCTAAATTTATTCAGACACCTTCAACATTTCTAACATCATTACAGTTTTGCTATATATATAAAAAATTATATCTGGTGTCTGAATAATTTTTGGTTTGACTGTTAAACTACAAAGTAATTCAGTCAAGAGCAGTGAGTGATTTTCTTTCATTTTCTTGGATTAACATTACAGCAGTCAGTCAAGCTTGTAGTCCGCAGACTGCAAGACGGGAGCGTAACTTGAAGTGGCCGTAACTTGAAGTAGGAGGCGTAACTTGAAGTTGTCCAAATCACACAGAACCACGCAAGATCTCAAAACGATAAGTTGTTGGCAATATGGCGGCTTTAATTAGGGCACAGAGTAGAATATTGATTACATTTTAAGGGAGGCAGGGGTTTTAGGCAGGATTTGATGAATGATGTGTGTGTAGATATTAATGTTAGGGGACAATTTGAGAGATGTGTAGGTTTTAGTAGGAAAACTTATCATCTGATCTACACTCCGGAACAGAAGAGGACGGTAATGCACCAATAAACTGGATGCCAACCGCCGTTGAACTGGAAAGACGACGAATTTGACAGCTTGCTGTGAGAGACAACGGTGAGAATATTTTTTTTCCCCAAAAAAATTAATTACATTGAAGTGTATAAGTCATTTTCATACCGTGGTATTGTTTTTGGAGTTAATAATTTATTAAAACTAAGACGTAAAGTAAGCAACATATAAGCAAAAGTTCTAAAGACGCTATCCCCAGGTTTCACAGGCTTAATCTAAACCCTGTCTGTGACCTACATAATATAGCATATGTGTGATTTTGCTGTAAACATGTTTTATAATGCATAACTAACAGGGGAGCTCATTAAGTACACGACTCAATAGTGGATTTACATAAACCATATATACTTCTTGAAGACTATTACTAAAATGTCTGTTTATCATCTGACTGGATGATGTTTGATAAGTATTGTAGATGAGCACATCTAAAAGACATGAAACAGGTGTCTGAGTGGTGTGTGTGTGATATTGTGTAGAATTCACTTTTGTCAACAC
This sequence comes from Carassius carassius, assembly GCF_963082965.1. Lineage (NCBI taxonomy): Eukaryota > Metazoa > Chordata > Actinopteri > Cypriniformes > Cyprinidae > Carassius > Carassius carassius. Next base: position 26,534,722 of record NC_081766.1, on the reverse strand, counting down.
TGCTATAGATGAGTGTAAGTCATGTAAACAAATAAATCTACGTAAAGTAACTAAACATAAGTTATCTATTTTATTTGTCCATTTGCTATATTGATAATTTAAGGAACATTTGTGTTGGATAAAAAGTGAGTTACATCAGTTATTAGCTCAACATGTAAATGCAGTATATCACAGATATATGACAGAGGAGACTGACTCTTGTTTGGATGTTACAGGGACAGATGAGACACACGTTTTTATCTGCTGTAGAGACACTGATGAAGGAATGCTTCCATCATAGGATTTGTGTAAGTACACTACAAAAATAAATGAAACATTTTAAATCTTAAGTTGTATTTTATTTTATTTTAATGTAATTTTGAACAACTATTACACCTATTTTCTTATTCTTGATTTCTGTGCATTTGCTGCAGATCTTTTGTGGTGGAGCAGGACCTGCTAGAAAAGGTGAAAAAAAAGGAAAACCTGAAACAAAAGAATAATGTAATGACTTTTTGTATTGTGTATGTGTATTTTTGTAGGACATGAAAATGTCTGTAGACTGGTGTGTGCACTGAGGATGGAAAAGACCACAGCATCATCCTGGAAATGATCGAGAGTCACAGATGAGACGCTCCCTCACTCCACCTGCCCTTTAATGTCTCATCAGGACCAGATGCTGCTGTGGTGTCTTCATCCACAGTTCGAATACCAGGGGACACACGTTAGGTAAAAACTGTTAGTCTGAATGCACTGTAAGTGGCTTTGGATAAATGTATAATGTATTTCTAAATTTTAACCACTTCAGTGGTTTAGCCCACTACAAAAGTAATAAATCAATGCATGTACTTGTAAACTCTGTGTAAATGTTTTTCAGGTAGTCGTGCTCATGGGTTGCAGGCACACGATTGTTTGGAGCAGACACAGCAGTCAGATTGTCCTGCACGTGTTTTTCTGCTCTAGCTTCAAGGTTGTGTGGTTCAGAGAGCCATCATCAAGGTCTTCCTCATCCTGGATTAGAGAACTAATCCAAAAACATCCCCGTTGAGAAGAGTGAGATTGTGAAGTGCAGCAGCAGAACTGTATCAGCTGTGTTCAGATGGCAGGAGGATGTTGGGTTTACCATCTGCTAACTTTTATACATTATTTTAATCATTTAGACATGTTTTTTTGCTGTCAGTAAATAAAATATAAATATTTTATCCATTCATGTATTAATTGCTTGACTGAAAATTGATGTATTCACATCGACTGCATTCGTTTAACTAGTATATAGTCATGTATAGCTATGTCACAAAAGAAAATAAATGTAATGTAATTTTAAGATTTTTTTTTAAATATAATTATTGGTTGCCATTTATTGTTATTATTGCATGGTAAGTGTTGGGGTGGGCAAAAGATGCGATTCATTATGGGGTTATGTTAATTTTCGAGTAGTAATACTTACATTTTTAGAGTATCAAATCAACAGTCTTCTCCAAAGGTGAGATCTTCGAGCAGCTGATCGAAGTAACCTTTGTGCAGATATTGCAGTCGCTGTGAGGTGTTTGTGCACCTGACCCTCTTTTTTATTATTATTGCCAAATTATTACATAAAAGATCATGGTAAGAGGTTGTATCTAACAATAAACAATCATATTGCCATAAAACAGTAAATAAAAAAAAATGTATGTGTTCATCATAGTATGAGATACTATACAAGAAAAACATTTTTCACGTAAAATTATTAAAAAAATATTCAAGAGATAACGATTTTGGGTTTTCTAATAATAATAAAAAATGCTTTAAGGATAACACTTGATCACATTAGTGGAGTTAAAAATATAAAACATTTAAATCAACAGTATTGGCTACACTACAATCACAAAATAAAAAGGCAGCCGTTTCTGCAACAAGACCACAACATGGGCAATGTTTTTCATTATCAAGATACTTACAAATACTTTTTATATTAAACCTGTCACTTATATCTTTTAAGTTTTTGTGCTTGTTTTAACTTTGTAGGTAACATGATCAACATAGCGGATGATGATATACAAATTGCACTCATACTTCATACATAAGCATTTAGGCTGTAGAGTATGTACTCTTTTAGCGCTCGTTAAGTTAGTACTTATTGAAATTAAGTGCCTAATTAAAGGGACGCATCCCGACAAAATCTCGTTTGACATCTCGCGTGGTTCTGTGTGATTTGAACAACTTCAAGTTACGCCTCCTACTTCAAGTTACGCCCACTTCAAGTTACGCCCCTGTCTTGCAGTCTGCAGACAGACCCTTCTCCAGCCAGTAGCTAAATTAGGCGCGGTCACTTTAAGAGACGATGAACGAATCCAATATAATACACATCCCATTTTTTCCCTCCACTGTTTACTTTCACTTAAGAAATAACTGACAGTTTTTTCGAGCATAATTTCCAAGGTAGATATTTTGACATATTTTGTATGTATTTGTCGGCACAAGAGCAAAAATAAGCAAATTCGGTGTTCAAGCATTTTGAGACACCTTTCTCTGCATGGGCCCTGAACACCAGAACACCGCGGTGCTGAATTGGGCTCTTTCACATCTTTTTGTTTGTTCAAACTGCGATTTGTATTTGTTCGTTCAGGTGCAGGAGGGAATTCGAGGAGAACTTAGCAGAAGAGAGCTCGGTTCAGTGTCGCTGTCCATGATACATGGCTCTCTCTCTGCGTGCACCGAACACAGCGCGCGAGTAACCAGCTCTGTTCAGCTTTTCCGCGTCTTGTGTTTGGATGCTTTAATGTTTAAATCAACAAGCGGTAAGGCTTTTAAAAACACGTGAAAACGATAAGCTTTCGTGACGATGCGCAGCAGTGGCCCATCAACTGTCCTGAGCATCTTTTTAGGCTGGCCTCAGCCAGTCGATTATATAAAATATCAAGGTGAAAGTCATCATAGCTTGCTTAGTATAGACCCAGCTCCCAACCTTACTTTGAGAATAGATTAACGGCGATATTTTTTTATCGCGCGATAAGAGTCTCCCGTTAACGGCGATAACGGCCCACCACTAATATATATATATATATATATATATATATATGTGTGTGTGTGTGTGTGTGTGTGTGTGTGTTTAAAGATCACACAAATCCAATATACAGACACATCAACATTATGAAAACTTATTAAATTAACGCTTAATGTAATCACAAAATTTGGTGACATGACAGACATGCAAGAAACAACTAACTTTTACTATTTTAGATTTGGGTTCTATTTGACATCAAATTTAATATGTGAGAAATGTTTCAGATCGTCTAGGCATGCACAGCATAACAATATCATTATTACATTATATTATTTTATGAAATACCAACGTGATCTCATGAGAATACGTGTGTATTTTTACGTTAAATGTGGTTCTACCACACGTACATTTACTTACGTTTTCATGCACGTAAAAACGTACAAATACTTACGTGTTAGCAGCTACAAAAACGTAAATAATCTAACGTAAAGTGTGAATTTATATGAATTCCCATGTATTAATATTAAAATCGTGGCTTTAATGATTAAAATCTGTTGTATTTAATTGTCATACCAATAAAAGTTTTTATTGAATTTATTGAAAGCAGTTTACTCATCTACTTAATAGGAAATAACATTTCTGTGCATGCTGCAACACATAGATACACAAAAGCACTGCATACAATTACAAATCACATCCATTTTATTTGTTTGCTGTACTCCATCTTTAGAATCCAGATGTTTGCAAGGAACATAACCATATCAATCGATCTTCATCTTCATTCTCAGTGTGGCATGTGTTAGGCTGCAGTTTTTTTCTTATAATGGAATAACAGGCAGCTTTTAAGAAAACCGACTACGCCACTCTGACATCGCTCAGAGAATAATTGATACACTTTATCTTAAGGCACGCAAGTTAGTTGCATTAGGAAGGAGCAGAGACGTGAATATCGGGCACAATAATTCTTTATTAGCAATAAAAATCTCGTTTAAAATCAACTGGACGTGCCAGACAGAGCATGCCACCACAACTGATCATTTATGTGATCAGAGAAGGAGACATGATCGTTTTAACAAACACTCACAAGGACATACAATAATACTGCATTCAGGAGCTTTAGCTGAGGACTCAAGAACAGGTAATACCTGGCTTCACACACACACTTTGGGGCAACTCACACCACTGCACACAAAATCCGTGCGTCTCACTGCACACCACACCCTGTGTTCAAACCATCACCAATCCACAGAAAAGGAGAAGGGGGATTCCTGGCTGGAGCCCCCAGCATCTAGCAAAAGAAACACACTCAAACACACACACTTCCACAGTAAAGAAATAATTTCAGAATTGATATAAACAATAAATTACTGTACTAATAAACCCAAACACTCGCCTGGGAACAATAGCTCCCATTAACAAATAATTTCCAAAATAAAGAAAGAAACAAAACAAAAAAAACAAATTATAACATCATCATTCCAATCATAAAACACAACCCATAACTATTAATCAAGGTGAACAGGCAAGGGAGAAATAGACTGTAGGACAACGGCGATTCCTCGCATTAAATAGGCCTTCTGAATCGAGGGCAAAAGATTTGCACAACAGATCTCAAACACCAGACAATGAAGTCAGTCAATCGCTCATAACGAGCCACTTTTAGATGGTTTGGTTTCGCTTTGATCCTGTCACGTAAACTGGTCTGGATATCTCTGAAACAAGCCGCTGATGAAATCAGTCAAGCACTGAACCGCCCACCAGATTATTTGATCTCACTTTGATTCCGCAGTGTCGCATAAATGAGTTCACACATGCCTGCAACAAGCGTAGACAATCGCCATTGTAAAAAGCACGCAATGGCTAGCGTAACACCACACTCGAAATGCCCGCACGTGGGAACGAAAAGGGAACCCCCAAGTCAACAGGAAGCAGTGTATCCTAACCGGCTGAAAGAGGCTATTTATGGCCAATCGGAAATGACGTGTCCCAATACTTAAAGGGAAATTGACGGCGGGAACCTCTAGCTTAATTTGCATAAGTGGGCAACATAAAAAAAAGAGAGCATTCCGTCACATCTACCCCCGACATTTTCATCGTCGACCCGACGATGGATACTTTATTCACCCAGGATTTTTAATACCAAGGTCGGAACAAGGCAACCACCGCACTGGATATCGGACTATCGCCTGCCCCTCCCTCGTGCCATGGTCTTCCTACAGCTCGGGGGAGGCGGTGGGGATTAGGATGGTGTCCTGACATCAGCCTTCTTGTGCGCCTTACCCCCGTATCCTGCTCAAGAGGAGTAGGCTCTGGGGACCGCACTCTGGCCACCACCTCACCTGTGGTGGGTGCTATAACCTCTGCATTCTCTTCCTCCTCGGGGAGATTGTCTGTAACCGTGTGGTCCCCTCCGGAACCTCCTACTGGGACCTCGACCAGTGGCACTGACCTCTGCCCCCCTTGAGGAGCGTCGGGTACCACTACAAACCAGTCTCCGATCTCCTCCTCTTCCTCAGTAGATGTTATTGGTCCCCCCAAGTTACATTCAGGAGCGTTAACCAAAGGACTCGCACCCACCCAAGGTTTTATTGCCGAGCGATGTACTCGCCTCACCTTACCCAGATTGTCCACTGGAGCAATAGAATATACCACCTTCACAATCTGGTATACTACCGGGCCCCAGAGATCATGTATTTTATGTCTACCTCTCATATTAAAAGCCCGAAGAAGCACAAACTGACCCTCCCGCAAAGGTTCCTCCCGGACATGCCCGTCATGCCGGACCTTGCGACGTTCCGCCGCCGTTCTTAGCTGCTCTCTCACCCCCTCAAAAGCTACTTTGAGCCTATTCTGATGTTCCAGGACCCACCTCTGCACACAGCCAGCCTCTGGTTCCTGGACTCTCCCAAGCAGAAAATCGACTGGTAGGCGTGGCTCCTGACCAAACATCAAAAAATGCAGGGATTCCCCCGTACTCTGGTGAGGGGTACTATTATATGAAAATAGCACCTGAGGAAGACACGACGGACAGTCACCCTTCTGAGAGTCGGGCAGAGAACGCAACAAATCGTGTAAGGTCCTATTAAACCGCTCGCACTGCCCGTTACCAGCCGGGTGGTACTGAGTAGTGCGAGACTTCTCAACACCATACAAGTGGCAAAGCTGTTGGATGAGAACGGCCTCAAAGTTCCGACCCTGGTCTGAATGAATACGACTCGGAACACCGAGTCGACAAAACCATTCAGATACCAGAACCTGTGCCACCGTTTCAGCCCGCTGATCTCTGGTAGCCACCCCCCACGTGTATTTAGAAAATACATCCGTCATGACCATAATGTTCTCGATGCCAGACCGGGAGGGTTCCAGAACTGTAAAATCGATGGCCAGGACTTCGTTTGGCCGGGAAGCCAACAGGTGTCCCATAAAACTACTGTGTGCTGAGGGGAGGCCCTTTGCATGCTGGCACCTCTCACAATGCTGGCACCAACGGGCAATCTCAGAGGCCATATCCGGCCAATAACACCGTTGTCGAACCAGCTGGGTGGTCCGTTCCACACCCTGGTGCCCATGCTGCTGATGTAAATGCATCAGAACCTTGTCCTTCATAGCCATTGGCAATATGACCTGCAAGGTTTCTTCCCCACCGTGTGAGCGTCTCACCCGACGATACATTACCCCATCCTGCTCCACCAAGCGGTCCCATTGCCGAAGCATGGTGACCACTGGCTTTACTAACTGCCTGCGTTCCCCCGATGTCGGGGGCGCTTGTCGTGGCCAGAACCGTAAAAGTTCTCCAATATGGGGATCAGCCCTCTGACTGGAACGCATATCTCCCAAAGATGGGCCTGGGAACACTGTTACCTGGCTCACCTGGGCCACCGGTCCTGCCTTGGCTACTTGAGCTATCTCTTCTGGGATAGCCAGCCCCGGAACTAGACTTTGAATGTCCTCCCTGGTGGGTGGATTCTGTCTAGACAAAGCATCTGCATTCCTATTGCAGCGACCCGACCTATACCTGATCTCAAAATCGAAAACAGCCAACTGGGCTGCCCAGCGCTGTTCGGTGGCCCCCAGCTTGGCTGTAAGAACGTAGCTGAGAGGGTTGTTGTCTGTGAATACCACACATCTATGGCCTAACAGGTACTCCCTAAATTTCTCCGCCATGGCCCACTTGAGCGCCAGAATCTCCAGCTTCATAGAGCTATAATTGTCCATATGGCGCTCAGTGGGCCGAAGACCACGACTAGCATATGCTATCGGTCGTACCTTCCCTCCCTGCTCCTGGGACAGTACTGCCCCCAAACCCCCATAGCTGGCATCAACCTCCAGGACGAAAGGCAAGGAGAAATCGGCATAGGCCAGCACCGGGGCCATAGACAGTCGCTGCTTCAACTCCTCAAATCTCTGTTGACACTGTATAGACCAGGCATCGGCAAAGTCCTGCTCTGAACACCTCCGACGTTTTGGATTTGTCAGCCTTGCTACTAGCCCATGTAACGGGGCAGCTACTTTTGCAAACCCCTCCACGAACCGACGGTAGTAGCTGGCAAATTCCAGGAAGGAACGCACCTCACCTGCAGTAGTGGGACAACGCCACTGGGTCACTGCCTCAATCTTACTTGGGTCTGTAGCGACCCCTTCAGACGAGACCACATGACCCAAATACTTTACCTTCCTCTGGAAAAACGAACATTTCCCCAATTTAGCTTTTAATCCCTCCCGCTGCAGATGATTCAGGACCACCTCTATTCGAGAGAGATGTTGATCTACTGAGGCCGAAAACACAACTATATCATCGAGGTACAAAAGGAGAGACTGTCCCTGTTGATCACCAAACAGTCTTTGCATCAAACGCTGGAAGGTGCTAGAAACGTTACACAGCCCAAAGGGCATCCTGTTCCATTCAAACAAGCCAAATGGAGTACAGAAGGCCGTTTTGTATCTATCCCCCTCCGTAACAGGTACCTGGTTGTACCCACTAGCGAGGTCCATGGTAGAAAACCATTGGGCACCCGTCAGTGAGTCCAAGGTCTCCTCGATACGAGGTAACGGAAAAGCATCCTTCCTGGTGCTCGCATTCAGATGGCGGTAGTCTACGCACAAGCGCAGACTACCATCCTTCTTTCTCACGAGCACGATAGGTGATGCATAGGGACTACTACTCTCCCTAATTATTTGTGCCTCAAGAAGCTGGTTTATGTGTGCTTTCACTACCTCATACTCGGACGGAGGTATCCGCCGATGTCGCTGCCTAATGGGAGTATGATCTACAAGGGGTATGTCGTGAGAAATGAGACCTGTGCACCCAAGATCCCCCTCATATGTGGAAAACACAGACTCATAATTCAACAGCAAGGCCCGAACTTTCACCTGGTCTGCCATTGGCAGTACAGACAGATCAAGGGAATCAATCTGATCCCGCACCGGAGTAACTCGGGCCGCCTGTACGCTTGCTGACACTGCCACTGGCTGAACTTCGCTAATCTCAGAAGGCAAACTCACCACATCCACATATCTTAACGCACCAATAGTAACTCATGGATACAGAACGATATCCGTTTTACCGACATTTGCTACCGGTATATATACTGTTCCTCGGACCACTCTCACCAAAGCAGGGGATGCTAACAAACCTGCTGGGAGACCTACGTCTGGTGGTTCAAATAAGACTGTCCCATTGGAATACTAGGTTGAACAGGTAGCAGCTACTAGCTTTAATGTCCCCCCGGGAATACGATTCACCTGGCGACCTCGTACCCTGACTTGACCCCTGACAGTTATGACAGGCTTAATGTCTGCCTGATGATAGTGTTGCAGTGACTGTGAAATAAATGAAGGAGCCTGTGACACAGCCGGTAGCTCGAAGAGAGCAGAGCCATGCTTGCCAAAGAGCTCCTGGTAGCAACGGCCCAAAACATTCATCCCCAAGACCCCAGGGACTCGGCCGGCCAAACCACCAGGAGGGTCCCGGACCACCAAAACCCCACACCCCGAGAGCGACCGACCACAAAGTTCGATATCTAACTCCAGGAACCCTATATACGGAATCGACAAACCGTTCCCTGCTCGCAATTGCAACCACTGGCATGAAAGGAGTCGTTCTGGTCCCCAAGGTTTAAAATAAGTAGTAAAACAACCTTCTGTGACAGTCGTCACCATAGAGCCAGTGTCCACTAGACAAGACACAGGAACCCCTCCCATGTGGACGACGAGCTGCGGACAAGACGACACCAGACGAGCAAGTGAGTCTGGGCTAATCAGGTGACTTAAGCCCCTCCCTTTCCCGACCGAGCGGTGGCTCAACCGCTCGGTGGGTATTAGTTTTCCGGCGGCTGGCCGGATGGAGCTGGTCCCCCTCCCCGGGGTGGACCTGCCGGCATGGTAGGCTGAAACCGGGCAGCTCTACGCTCCCCCTCGCACTCTCTTGCGAAATGTCCCGGTTGATTACACCGCCTACAAATGATATGACTAAATCGCTGTACTCCACCCCCCTGTTGAGTTCTCTGAATGTGGGCTAAACTTTGAGTAAGTTGATTTAATTGTTGTTGTTGCATTTTCATCATCTCCTATAATTCACGCAACTCAGATGACCCCCCTGGAATATTACCGCCAGGCTGCGACTGTCCATGCACCCCATATTGTATACAGTGTGCCGTTGGAACAGAATAGCTACGTCCCCTTGCGCCCCCGGGGGTCCCCTCTCGCTCCCAACGAATTGCCTCACTACGCACTTCAAGCAACGTACTATCGGGGCTACGTCGAACTAACTGTTTTAACTCACGTCTAAGTGTATTATCGCTAACATTTTCAACGAACTGATCTCGTAATAAGGCCCCAGTATTGGGCATTTCATGTGGCGCCTGTTCCTTAACCTTCTCCCATAAGCTCATCAGGGCCAGGGAGAATTCCACAAGGGTCTCCCCTTCCTGCTGTCGCCTAGAGAAAAACAGTTCCTGTAACGCTACATATGATCGCGTACAACCATACAATTCGCGCAATGCTGCGATGATTTGGTCTGGATCTCGCCGCTCTGCCCCCGAACGATAACGAAGCTCTTCACGTGCCTCGCCCTCCAAATGATCGATCAAAAAGAAGGCTTGGTCAACGGTAGCCATATGACGTGCCCTCATACAAGCGCGTGCCTCCTCTAACCATTCATTAATATCAATGCCGGTCCTACCATTAAATTTTGGGCACTTATGATCCCTCGGAATAAACACAAATCGCTCGAGTGGGCCGATATCAAGAAGTGAAGAACTACCTGCTAAAGTCGGTGCCGCAATAGATGGATTACTAGCTGAAGCATTAGGGGCTGGGAGCACTGCTGATGTCCCCTGGCGCAACTGCTCATTATCAGTCCGCAGCTGGGCCACCAATGCCCGCAGCTCCTGCAATTCTTCCTCCATACCACCGGGTTACCTGAATGGGCTGAGACCAAATCCCAAAAAAAATAATGGCTACCCCACCCGAGCACTACTGGCCGCACAGGGTCGCCGTTGTCCTATTCCTGTTCAACAAAGTAAAATAAAACAAAAACAACAACACAAAATGAATATATAATTCACATCTCTGTCCCACACCAATGCATCATCCTGCCGACTACGCCACAATGTGGCATGTGTTAGGCTGCAGTTTTTTTCTTATAATGGAATAACAGGCAGCTTTTAAGAAAACCGACTACGCCACTCTGACATCGCTCAGAGAATAATTGATACACTTTATCTTAAGGCACGCAAGTTAGTTGCATTAGGAAGGAGCAGAGACGTGAATATCGGGCACAATAATTCTTTATTAGCAATAAAAATCTCGTTTAAAATCAACTGGACGTGCCAGACAGAGCATGCCACCACAACTGATCATTTATGTGATCAGAGAAGGAGACATGATCGTTTTAACAAACACTCACAAGGACATACAATAATACTGCATTCAGGAGCTTTAGCTGAGGACTCAAGAACAGGTAATACCTGGCTTCACACACACACTTTGGGGCAACTCACACCACTACACACAAAATCCGTGCATCTCACTGCACACCACACCCTGTGTTCAAACCATCACCAATCCACAGAAAAGGAGAAGGGGGATTCCTGGCTGGAGCCCCCAGCATCTAGCAAAAGAAACACACTCAAACACACACACTTCCACAGTAAAGAAATAATTTCAGAATTAATATAAACAATAAATTACTGTACTAATAAACCCAAACACTCGCCTGGGAATAATAGCTCCCATTAACAAATAATTTCCAAAATAAAGAAAGAAACAAAACAAAAAAACAAATTATAACATCATCATTCCAATCATAAAACACAACCCATAACTATTAATCAAGGTGAACAGGCAAGGGAGAAATAGACTGTAGGACAACGGCGATTCCTCGCATTAAATAGGCCTTCTGAATCGAGGGCAAAAGATTTGCACAACAGATCTCAAACACCAGACAATGAAGTCAGTCAATCGCTCATAACGAGCCACTTTTAGATGGTTTGGTTTCGCTTTGATCCTGTCACGTAAACTGGTCTGGATATCTCTGAAACAAGCCGCTGATGAAATCAGTCAAGCACTGAACCGCCCACCAGATTATTTGATCTCACTTTGATTCCGCAGTGTCGCATAAATGAGTTCACACATGCCTGCAACAAGCGTAGACAATCGCCATTGTAAAAAGCACGCAATGGCTAGCGTAACACCACACTCGAAATGCCCGCACGTGGGAACGAAAAGGGAACCCCCAAGTCAACAGGAAGCAGTGTATCCTAACCGGCTGAAAGAGGCTATTTATGGCCAATCGGAAATGACGTGTCCCAATACTTAAAGGGAAATTGACGGCGGGAACCTCTAGCTTAATTTGCATAAGTGGGCAACATAAAAAAAAGAGAGCATTCGGTCACATCAGCAACAGCGTCCGTCACAGTCAAAGCCCGCGCTCGTTATGATTCGAATTAGTGATGTGTCGTTCTTGAACGATTCGTTCATTTTGAACGAATCTTTAATGTGACTCGGGAAGAACGAGTCGTCTCGGGGAGTGATTCGTTCAGTCGCGCATGCGCATTATTCTATAGGTTCTGTTCTAGTAGTAGTGATTCACCTGTCAGTCAATGCAGTCTTGAGCCGGAAAGAGAATTGATTAGTTCATCTCATGAGTCTTCGGGTCGAGTCATTCCTTAATCACGTGACAGACCCATACGCTAAAACCATAGACAGTTCGGGTTGTTTGTTCTTTTGTCCCGTGATGTGACAACATTGGCTAGAGTAATTATTAAATCAGATTGTCTGTATAAACCATACTTTTGTAACATATGACACTTTATAAACATTAAAAAACACCGTGTACATACTTTTGAATTGTTGTTTATTGTTTATTTTTGTGCCAGAAAAGCTTTGTAACAAAGAGGACAACTATTCCAAAATAAATCAAAATAATAAAAAAGTAAATAATTAAAAATAAAATTAAAATTAAAAGATAATAAAGCCACAGGGTCTAATAACCTTAACAAATGAACTTTAAAAGTACAATATAAAAAAAATTGCACAACAAGCTTTGCTTTTTTTATATAATAATTTAAAATGAATACGTTTTAAAATAAATAACACTTTTGTGCCAAAATAAAAACTTTATATCAAAGAGGATAACTATTCCCCAAATAATTTTAAACCATTTAAATAAAAATAAATGAAAATTAAGAGATACTAAAGCTACGGAGCCTTATAACAATAACAAATTACCTTTAAAATCACAACAACAACAAGAATATTGCACAACAAGCTAGTATTTTTCTCAATAAATAAAAATAAATAAGCTTTAAAATAAATAACACACTGTGGCTATATATTTAGGACTTGCTTTAAGGCATGTTTGCATTTAAAAAAAAAAAACAAGCTCCCTGACCTTGGATGGGCTGAGTCTGTTTCTTCTATCTGAAATAATCTGCCCAGTTTTAGAAAAAAATATTTCAGATGGCACAAATGTGGGCACAATGCAAAGTCTTGTCTTTGTGACTTCAGAAAGGCTTTTGTATACTGGTGAACATCTCCTCCACCAGGCCAGAGGGTCTGATGTGCGGGGTAAGAGTGGCTCTGCAAGGTAGGCCTGCACCTTTATAGCATCTGATGTCTTAGAAGTCTTCCCAAAACATGGCCCCTGCACTGGCAGTCGCACCGGGATCTGAACTATCCTCCTCACTCTTAGCTGGGTTAAAACTGTTAAAGCTGAAGTTATCATAACCTTAATGTTTTAAACTAACATTATTAATTCAAATTCAAAATTTTATTTGCTTTTAATGTATATGTCATTATGTCCTTTTTTGAGCAATCTTCTTATACATATATTACACCAATATGTCAAGTCTGCCTAGGAAAAGCAATTATTATACCAGCAAACTCAAAATTGGAGTAAAAATGAACAAACTAGTCTATAAAAACTTTTTATTGTAAGCTTGGATTATTATATTATTATATAGCCTAGTGTTTATTTACCGATAGACAGTCAAAAGGACAAATTAATCAATATTTTATTTATAACAGGGTTTTATTTATTTATAAAATAATAACAAACCACAGATCCTCAACAAACAGTAACAAAAACACAGTGACAGAAAATGTCAGAAATAGCGTATGGGTCTGTCACGTGATTAAGGAACGAGACAAACTCGACCCGAGACCATGAAAGACTCATGAGATGAACTAATCAATTCTCTTTCCGGCTCAAGACTGCGTTAGTTTTGCGTATGGGTCTGTCACATGATTAAGGAACGAGTCAAACTCGACCCGAGACCCGAAAGACTCATGAGATGAACTAATCAATTCTCTCCGGCTCAAGACTGCGTTAGTTTTGCGTATGGGGCTGTCACGTGATTAAGGAACGAGTCAAACTCGACCCGAGACCCGAAAGACTCATGAGATGAACTAATCAATTCTCTTTCCGGCTCAAGACTGCGTTAGTTTTGCGTATGGGTCTGTCACATGATTAAGGAACGAGTCAAACTCGACCGAGACCCGGAAGACTCATGAGATGAACTAATCAATTCTCTTTCCGGCTCAAGACTGCGTTAGTTTTGCGTATGGGTCTGTCACGTGATTAAGGAACGAGTCAAACTCGACCCGAGACCCGAAAGACTCATTAGATGAACTAATCAATTCTCTTTCCGGCTCAAGACTGCGTTAGTTTTGCGTATGGGTCTGTCACATGATTAAAGAACGAGTCAAACTCAACCCGAGACCCAAAAGACTCATGAGATGAACTAATCAATTCTCTTTCCGGCTCAAGACTGCGTTAGTTTTGCGTATGGGTCTGTCACGTGATTAAGGAATGACTTAAACCCGAGGACTTCTTGTCAGATAAGAGGTGAGGTGAGCTAATCACAAACTAAAGACCCAGGTAAAGATATATAGCATTTATTATATATAGCTTATAGCATTTTAGTTTTGTATTGTTTTTAGTGTGATCAACGTTTGCGTAAGTACTAGATGTGTTGGGGAAGTAACATGTAACATTTTCATTACATTTTGCTAAAATGAACGAAATGAACGAAATGACTCGAAAAAAGATTCGTTCATTTTGCTGAACGAGACTCAAAAGTCTGAGTCGGTAAAATGATCCGAACTTCCCATCACTAATTCGATTTTGAAAATAGCGCCAGTGCGCCACAGGAACGTTACGACATGGTTTACGGCACTAATATCGAACTCTCATTGGTTCTCACATAATTCGTCACAGATTGCGACATGTCGTGTTTCAGTTGATAGACATTTGAAATCAGTACTGCTACTGCGCCATAGTGATGGGAAGTTCGGATCATTTTACCGACTCGGACTTTTGAGTCTCATTCAGCAAATTGAACTAATCTTTTTTCGAGTCATTTCGTTCATTTCGTTCATTTTAGCAAAATGTAATGAAAATGTTACGTGTTACTTCCCCAACACATCTAGTACTTACGCAAACATTGATCACACTAAAAACAATACAAAACTAAAATGCTATAAGATACAAAAAAAAAATCATTCTTTACCTGGGTCTTTAGTCTGTGATTAGCTCACCTCACCTCTTATCTGACAAGAAGTCCTCGGGTTTAAGTCATTCCTTAATCACGTGACAGCCCCATACGCAAAACTAACGTAGTCTTGAGCCGGAAAGAGAATTAATTAGTTCATCTCATGAGTCTTTCGGGTCTCGGGTCGAGTTTGACTCGTTCCTTAATCACGTGACAGCCCCATACGCAAAACTAACACAGTCTTGAGCCGGAAAGAGAATTGATTAGTTCATCTCATGAGTCTTTCGGGTCTCGGGTCGAGTTTGACTCGTTCCTTAATCAGGTGACAGACCCATACGCAAAACTAACGCAGTCTTGAGCCGGAAAGAGAATTGATTAGTTCATCTCATGAGTCTTTCGGGTCTCGGGTCGAGTTTGACTCGTTCCTTAATCACGTGACAGCCCCATACGCAAAACTAACGCAGTCTTGAGCCGGAAAGAGAATTGATTAGTTCATCTCATGAGTCTTTCGGGTCTTGGGTCGAGTTTGACTCGTTCCTTAATCACGTGACAGACCCATACGCTATTTCTGACATTTTCTGTCACTGTGTTTTTGTTACTGTTTGTTGAGGATCTGTGGTTTGTTATTATTTTATAAATAAATAAAACCCTGTTATAAATAAAATATTGATTAATTTGTCTTTTTGACTGTCTATCGGTAAATAAACACTAGGCTATATAATAATATAATAATCCAAGCTTACAATAAAAAGTTTTTATAGACTAGTTTGTTCATTTTTACTCCAATTTTGAGTTTGCTGGTATAATAATTGCTTTTCCTAGGCAGACTTGACATATTGGTGTAATATATGTATAAGAAGATTGCTCAAAAAAGGACATAATGACATATACATTAAAAGCAAATAAAATTTTGAATTTGAATTATTAATGTTAGTTTAAAACATTAAGGTTATGATAACTTCAGCTTTAACAGTTTTAACCCAGCTAAGAGTGAGGAGGATAGTTCAGATCCCGGTGCGACTGCCAGTGCAGGGGCCATGTTTTGGGAAGACTTTGACGAGAGGGTAGCAAGCTTGAGGCCTTCTGCTACCTCTTCTAAGACATCAGATGCTATAAAGGTGCAGGCCTACCTTGCAGAACCACTCTTACCCCGCACATCAGACCCTCTGGCCTGGTGGAGGAGATGTTCACCAGTATACAAAAGCCTTTCTGAAGTCACAAAGACAAGACTTTGCATTGTGCCCACATCTGTGCCATCAGAAATATTTTTTTTCTAAAACTGGGCAGATTATTTCAGATAGAAGAAACAGACTCAGCCCATCCAAGGTCAGGGAGCTTGTTTTTTTTTTTAAATACAAACATGACTTAAAGCAAGTCCTAAATATATAGCCACAGTGTGTTATTTATTTTAAAGCTTATTTATTTTTATTTATTTAGAAAAAGACTAGCTTGTTGTGCAATATTTTTGTTGTTGTTGTGATTTTAAAGGTAATTTGTTATTGTTATAAGGCTCCGTAGCTTTAGGGTGTACTCACACTAGCCAGTTTGAACCGTGCCCGAGTGCGTTTGACCACCAAAGCGCGGTTCGTTTGACTAGTGTGAGTGCTCCGAACCGTGCCCGGGCGCGGCTCGATTAGCCGGCCCTGGCCCGCTTGGAAGAGGTGGGCCAGAGCACGGTTCAGTTGGACTCGGGCGCGGTTCGCATGCAGTGTGAGCGCTAACCGTGCTGGAGCACGGAACAGGACGCGTGATATCAAAGCTGCAAAGTCCTTGCTGCACTTCAGCTGGTACCTAGCAAACCTCCTCATACGAGCAGCACGATTACGTGAAAATTTTCGCGGCACTAAGGCGACACATCTGTTTAACAACAGGCTGTGAGAGGGCTGTGGACCAAACGACAATCGTACTCGGGGCCGGTTCATGGCAACCGTGCCTAGTGTGAGTACACCAGTATCTCTTAATTTTCATTTATTTTTATTTAAATGGTTTAAAATTATTTGGGGAATAGTTATCCTCTTTGATATAAAGTTTTTATTTTGGCACAAAAGTGTTATTTATTTTAAAACGTATTCATTTTAAATTATTATATAAAAAAAGCAAAGCTTGTTGTGCAATATTTAGTTTTTCTTTTTTTTTTTCTTTTTTTATATTGTACTTTTAAAGTTCATTTGTCAAGGTTATTAGACCCTGTGGCTTTATTATCTTTTAATTTTAATTTAATTTTTAATTATTTACTTTTTTATTATTTTGATTTATTTTGGAATAGTTGTCCTCTTTGTTACAAAGCTTTTCTGGCACAAAAATAAACAATAAACAACAATTCAAAAGTATGTACACGGTGTTTTTTAATGTTTATAAAGTGTCATATGTTACAAAAGTATGGTTTATACAGACAATCTGATTTAATAATTACTCTAGCCAATGTTGTCACATCACGGGACAAAAGAACAAACAACCCGAAGAACCGAAAGATGAACTAATCAATTCTCTTTCCGGCTCAATACTGCATTATTTTACTGTCTATGGTTTTAGCGTATGGGTCTGTCACGTGATTAAGGAATGACTCGACCCGAAGACTCATGAGATGAACTAATCAAATCTCTTTCCGGCTCAGACTGCAATTGGGTTTAGCGTATGTGGCTGTCACGTGATTAAGGAACGAGTCAAAAACCTGATAGACCCGAACTATGAACTAATCAATTCTCTTTCCGGCTCAAGACTGCATTGACTGACAGGTGAATCACTACTACTAGAACAGAACCTATAGAATAATGCGCATGCGCGACTGAACGAATCACTCCCCAAGACGACTCGTTCTTCCCGAGTCACATTAAAGATTCGTTCAAAATGAATGAATAATTCAAGAACGACACATCACTACTGCGCCAGTGCGCCTTCACGGAGAGAAGACAGATTCATAATTTCAAGGATTAATAAATTAAATTAAATTCTGCTCTGTACCCTATAAAAACTAGCTATTACCTCCAGAGAGGACTGCGACTGGAACTCATTATCATTTGAACTACTTTTGGTACCACTTTTGATATTTTTTCGCAAAAAATAAATGATTAACATTATGTTTGTTTGTCTGTTATTTGTTTATTTATAACAGTAACGTTATGTAGTTTTTAGAAATGGTTATGGGTAGGTGTAAGATTAACGTTAGTGGGTCAAAATAACGTTTTAATGTTATATTTTTACAAAACTTGTGTTTTATTATGTTTTATTCTTTTAACATTATGTTTAAAATGGGTAGGTTTAGGTTCGGGTGAGGTATAGGGATCTTACATTTATCACAAAAAAATTATAAAAAGGGAAAATATACAGAAATATTAAAAAAATTAATCCGATACGCATTGAAAAGCAGCTTCATGAGCAAATTTCTATGGATAACTGACTGGTCAGAAAACACGTTCTATCTGTACGTATTTGAGGTTGTTTTTACGTAAATTTCGATACGTATCGAACCTGTAATTACGTCCAGATAATACGTAAATGACACTGTAAATACGTAAAGGCACATACGTATTGGACAGTTTTAATTTACGTCTAAATATGTACGTTTTGATTGTGAGATCAGGCTGGAAATACATACAGTAAGTGCAGTACATACAGATAAAACACTTACTTTCAGTGTTTTCCTTGTTAAAAACCAACTTCCCCTACTCCTCTGCTTCGAGTGAAAGAAAATATCTCTGAGGAAAGTGTAGGAGCACACAACATATTAATGTTTTAATAGTTGGTGATTTTAATATCCATGTTGATAATGAAAAAGATGCATTGGGATCAGCATTTATAGACATTCTGAACTCTATTGGGGTTAGACAACACGTTTCAGGACCTACTCATTGTCGAAATCATACTCTAGATTTAACACTGTCACATGGAATTGATGTTGATAGTGTTGAAATTATTCAGCCAAGTGATGATATCTCAGATCATTAATTAGTTCTGTGAAAAATAGCCAAAATTGTAAATTCTACTTCTTGTTACAAGTATGGAAGAACCATCACTTCTACCACAAAAGACTGCTTTTTAAGTTATCTTCCTGATGTATCCAAATTCCTTAGCATATCCAAAACCTCAGAACAACTTGATGATATAACAGAAACTATGGACTCTCTCTTTTCTAGCACTTTAAATACAGTTGCTCCTTTACGCTTAAGGAAGGTTAAGGAAAACAGTTTGACACCATGGTATAATGAGCATACTCGCACCCTAAAGAGAGCAGCCCGAAAAATGGAGTGAAGCTGGAGGAAAACAAAACTAGAGGTATTTCGTATTGCTTGGCGGGAAAGTAACCTATCCTACAGAAAAGCATTAAAAACTGCTAGATCCGATTACTTTTCTTCTCTTTTAGAAGAAAACAAACATAACCCCAGCTATTTATTCAATACAGTGTCTAAATTAACGAAAAATAAAGCCTCAACAAGTGTTGACATTTCCCAACACCACAGCAGTAATGACTTTATGAACTACTTTACTTCTAAAATCGATACTATTAGACATAAAATTGCAACCATTCAGCCGTCAGCTACAGTATCACATCAGACAGTGCATGATAGACCCCCTGAGGAACAGTTCCACTCATTCTCTACTATAGGAGAGGAAGAATTGTATAAACTTGTTAAATCATCTAAACCAACAACATGTATGTTAGACCCTATACCATCTAAGCTCCTAAAAGAGGTGCTTCCAGAAGTCATAGATCCTCTTCTGACTATTATTAATTCCTCATTGTCATTAGGATATGTCCCCAAAACCTTCAAACTGGCTGTTATTAAGCCTCTCATCAAAAAACCACAACTTGACCCCAAATAACTAGTTAATTATAGACCAATCTCGAATCAAAAGGTTGTATCCTCAAAATTATATTCCTTCTTAGAGAAAAATGGTATATGTGAGGATTTCCAGTCAGGATTTAGACCGTATCATAGTACTGAGACTGCTCTCCTTAGAGTTACAAATGATTGTTGGCATCAATGGAAGTGCATTAGCATGGTTTAAATCGTACTTATATGACCGCCATCAGTTCGTAGCAGTGAATGAAGATGTATCATATCGATCACAAGTGCAGTATGAAGTACCTCAAGGCTCAGTACTAGGCACGCTTTATATGTTACCCTTGGGAGATATCATCAGGAAACACGGTGTTAGCTTTCACTGTTATGTTGAGGATACTCAGCTCTATATTTCTTCGCGGCCCGGTGAAACACACCAATTTGAAAACCTAATGGAATGCATAGTCGATATAAAAAACTGGATGACGAGTAATTTCTTAAATTCTGAAAAAACAGAGGTGTTAATTATAGGACCTAAAAACTCTGCTTGTAATAACCTAGAACACTGTCTAAGACTTGATGGTTGCTCTGTCAATTCTTCGTCATCAGTTAGGAACCTAGGTGTGCTATTTGATCGCAATCTTTCCTTAGAAAGCCACGTTTCTAGCATTTGTAAAACTGCATTTTTCCATCTCAAAAATATATCTAAATTACGGCCTATGCTCTCAATGTCAAATGCAGAAATGTTAATCCATGCATTTATGACCTCAAGGTTAGATTATTGTAATGCTTTATTGGGTGGTTGTTCTGCACGCTTAGTAAACAAACTACAGCTAGTCCAAAATGCAGCAGCAAGAGTTCTTCCTAGAACCAGGAAGTATGACCATATTAGGCCGTTCCTGTCAACACTGCACTGGCTCCCTATCAAACATCGTATAGATTTTCAAATATTGCTTATTACTTATAAATCCCTGAATGGTTTAGCACCTCAGTATTTGAATGACCTCCTTTTACATTATAATCCTCTATGTCCGCTACGTTCTCAAAACTCAGGCAATTTGATAATACCTAGAATATCAAAATCAACTGCGGGCGGCAGATCCTTTTCCTATTTGGCGCCTAAACTCTGGAATAACCTACTTAACATTGTTCGGGAGGCAGACACACTCTTGCAGTTTAAATCTAGATTAAAGACCCATCTCTTTAACCTGGCTTACACATAGCATACTAATATGCTTTTAATATCCAAATCCGTTAAAGGATTTTTAGGTTGCATTAATTAGGTAAACCGGAACCGGAAACACTTCCCATAACACCCTATGTACTTGCTACATCATTAGAAGAATGGCATCTACGCTAATATTTGTCTGTTTCTCTCTTATTCCAAGGTCACCGTAGCCACCAGATCCAGTCTGTATCCAGATCAGAGGGTCACTGCAGTCACCCGGATCCAGTACGTATCCAGACCAGATGGTGGATCAGCACCTAGAAAGGACCTCTACTGCCCTGAAAGACAGCGGAGACCAGGACAACTAGAGCCCCAGATACAGATCCCCTGTAAAGACCTTGTCTCAGAGGACCACCAGGACAAGACCACAGGAAACGGATTATTCTTCTGCACAATCTGACTTTGCTGCAGCCTGGAATTGAACTACTGGTTTCGTCTGGTCAGAGGAGAACTGGCCCCCCAACTGAGCCTGGTTTCTCCCAAGGTTTTTTTCTCCATTCTGTCACCGATGGAGTTTCGGTTCCTTGCCGCTGTCGCCTCTGGCTTGCTTAGTTGGGGTCACTTCATCTACAGCGATATCGTTGACTTGATTGCAAATAAATGCACACTATTTAACCGAACAGAGATGACATCACTGAATTCAATGATGAACTGCCTTTAACTATCATTTTGCATTATTGACACACTGTTTTCCTAATGAATGTTGTTCAGTTGCTTTGACGCAATGTATTTTGTTTAAAGCGCTATATAAATAAAGGTGACTTGACTTGACTAATGTGGCTATAAATCAATCTAATGTTATAAAATAGATATTTTAAAATATAAAGGTAAAACGCTTAACTTACTTCTGGTCTCTCCCTTCTCTGAGCAGCTTCCGCATCTGCACAGCAGTTCAAATCTGTGAGAGATGGTTAGGCTCGTTTAGGCGTGCACAGCATTTAAATATCGTCATTAAGTAAAATTATCTTTTAAAATACACGTAAACAAGGTAAAAGACTTACTTATGGTGTTTTCCTTTGATAAAACCAAAATTCCCCATCTTCTCCCCATCGTGAGTGAAAGAAAATATCTCTCTTGAGAAAAAGTTTTGGAAAACAGCACATAAATATAGCTATAAATCAATATACATATTTTAAATGAGATAAAAACACTTAATTTTCAGAATTCCCTCATAGAAAATTCTGCTTCCGCTTCGCGAGTGAAAGGAACACACACACAGCAAATAAATATCATTATAAAACGATATGATATTACAAAACACATTTTATGAACACGATTAAATACTTTATTTCGCCGTTTTTCATCCTCATATGCGCCGCATCGCGAGCAAAAAAAATGGCGCCTGTGAAAAATATTTCAGATGTGTCAGGCACGCACACATGAGCAAATGTCCCGGATGTGACGAATAGCACTCAACAGTGTTAATAAAGGTAACTGCGTATTTACACTGCTTGTTTACATTAGCTAGTGTTAATTCAACACCACAACTTTAACACTTTACTCTAAAAGTACCAACACTAGGATTTCAACACTGGAGATTTTGCTGTGCAGAGGATTATTCAGCATACCACATTTACAAATTATGACAAAGGCTCTATCAGTCTTAGAAAAGGCACGGATAAGTAGCTGCTACTCCAGATGATTGTGTACCCTGTAACTTGAAAAGTACTTCTTAGTACCCCACAGGAAGTGTACCCTTTGACTTGAGTAAGGTACTTTTTTGTACCCTAGGATGTGTACCCAAAAGTTACTTATAAGTTCCCCATGGGAACACGATAGGACCTTTAATGGTACATTTGTGAATGTTGTAGCTTAACTATTATTTTATATGTTCCTTTGTTCCTATAGCTCAATTGGTAGAGCACTGCGATATCAAGCGCAAGGTTGGGGGTTCCATGCATATTTCATTGTGTACCCCTTTTCTTTGGAAAGGTACTTTTTGGTACTCTGCTGGATACATGTTTGTTCCTTTGCTGGCACATTTGTGAAATTTGTACCTTAAAGTACTTAATTGTACCCTCACTGTAGCTTTATTTCCAGTGTTGGGCAAGTTACTTCAAAACTGTAATGCGTTATTTATTACTTGTTAGGGCTGGGCGATAAAACGATAACGGTATGTATTGCGATAGACACGTGATCGATATCAATAAAAAAATTGTTCGATAAAACGTTCGATATTTTTTTTTTCTTCGTCGGAAGCAAACAGAGGACGCGAAGCAAGTTTGGTTGCATTAACGAAGGCACTCACACTTTTGGTAACCCAGCAACATAGGGGGTGACACGCTAACAGCCAATCATGTAACAGTGTCAAGTTTGGTTGCGCCATATCGTTGTCTCGTGTTCTGTCTCTTCAGTAACCGGCGATTGATAAGCAGAAAATGAGTGCCGCAGCGAGTGAGGAAATTGTAAATAAAAGAGGAAAAGTCAGCTCGCCAGTATGGCAGTTTTTTGGATATTATAAGTCTGACCGTAGTCAGACCAATGTCGTCTGCAGGTTATGCAAGACCGTCGTACCTGCCAAGACTGGTAATACCACAAACTTGTTTTACCACCTTAGCCGCGCTCATCCTTTGGAGCACAGCCGTATTCAACCAACAACATCTGCAGCTGCAACACCGCACAAGCAGCAGACCACCATGGAGAGGTACTCTGCATCAGTGCCTTATGACAAAGAATCTAAACGGTACAAAGATATAACGGAGGCAGTGGCATATCATATAGCCAAAGACATGCTTCCGCTTAGCACTGTCGAGAAGCCAGGTTATAAAAAGCTCATACACGTGCTTGACCCACGCTATGTTATTCCTGGCCGAAAGTACTTTTCTAAGACTGCCATTCCTAAGCTGTATGTAATATGCAAAGAATCTGTGCAGCAAGAAATATTGTCAGCCAAGTACTTTGCAACAACCTCTGACCTGTGGTCAAGCCGTACTTCTGAGCCATACATTAGCTTGACCATTCACTTCATCGACAATGAATGGGGTTTGAAAACCAGATGTCTTGAGACTGCATATTTCCCCGAAGATCACACAGGAGAAGTGATAGCAGAAGGCTTGAAGGAGGCACTGTTGTCCTGGAGTCTGATTGAAGACAAAATGGTGTGCATCACCACAGACAGCGGGGCAAATGTAGTGAAGGCGACTTCACTGAACAACTGGACATGGCTGCAGTGTTTTGGCCATCGTTTGCACTCTGCTATTGGTGAGTAGCTTTGTCATTTTAATGCTCGTCATCAATGTTGGTTCCTTGGGTAATTTTATTAGCTAATAATTGAGATTATATATTATAATTATATTATTATGATTTATGGAAACAGCTTTACACACTGACATGACAGTGTGTGTGGGTGTTTGTGTGCGTGTGTTTCTGTGTGTGTGTTTCTCTGTGTGTGCGTGTGTTTCTGTGTGTGTGTGTGTGTTTGTGTGTTTCTGTGTTTCTCTGTGTGTGTTTCTGTGTTTTTCTCTGTGTGTGTGTGTGTGTGTTTCTGTGTTTCTCTCTGTGTGTGTGTGTGTTTCTGTGTTTCTCTCTGTGTGTGTGTGTGTGTGTGTGTGTGTGTGATCTATTATCAGTTATTTACACTGGCATTGTTTTTCTGCAGGTGCTGCAGGAAAAGATAAAAGAGTGGAGAGGGCTGTAGGTGTGTGCAAGAAAGTGGTATCTGCTTTTTCTTACTCGTGGAAGAAAAAAAGTGCGCTCTTTAAAGCACAGGAACGTCTCCATCTTCCCACACACCAGCTGGTCACAGAGTCACTAACCAGGTGGGGCTCAAGACAAAAGATGGTGGCAAGGGTCCTAGAGCAACAAAAGGCCATCACTGAAGTTCTGTCTTCTGACAAAAACAACAGGCACCTGATCCCAACGTGGCAGGATATTGACGTCCTTGAGTCAATGCATGCGGCCTTAACTCCTCTCCTGGAGTTCACAGACTCCCTTTCTGGGGAGTCATATGTGACGGTCACGTACGTGAAGCCTGTGCTCCACCTTTTCCGCTCCAGTTTGCTGAAAGTTAATGAGGGGGACACTCAGCTCACAAAAGAGCTGAAGACAAAGATAATGACTTATCTCGACGAGAAATATGCTGACCCTGACACAGATGATCTTCTTGACATGGCTACCTTTGTAGACCCTAGATTTAAAGGCCAATACATCAGACCAGAGAAGGTAGGGGCCATTCAAATGAGAGCCATGTCTGAGATCATGGATGAAGACCAGGGCCAATCACAGGCAGGGCCTTCTGAAGGAGCAGCAGACCAAGGTGCAGAAGGAGGAGCTGCAAGTGGACCACCTCTGCCACTGGGCGTGAAGAAGCAACGCAAGTCATTGGGGAGCTTTTTCAAAAAACAGTGCCAAGATGATGCTTTGCCCCTCACTGAAAAACAAAAAGTGGAGAGCGAGCTGGAAAGGTACCTGATGTGCCCTGATGCAGACAGTGAGTCTAACCCTCTGGACTGGTGGAGGCTACATGAACACAACTTCCCCAGATTGTCTCAGCTGGCGAAAAAGTACTTGTGCATTCCAGCCACCAGCACCCCCTCAGAAAGAATTTTTAGTACTGGGGGTAATATTGTTACATGCACCAGGGCAGCTTTAGACCCAGAGAAGGTCAACCAGCTGGTGTTCCTAGCACAAAACCTGGACTGAAAATATACTTGAATAGTTCAACTTCAAGTATTATGATTAGAGTAAGAATAGCTTGAAGAGTTACTTTTTCATATTTTTGCAGGTTTTATATTTCAAACAATGTTACTGTACTGTAGGTTTGTTTTTTATGTTACAGATGTACCTCAGTCTACCTCAGTTTTATTTGTTTACAAAACACTGCACATATTTTAAAACACTTTATTCACCAGAAGGTGAACAGCTAGTGAACCTCCTAGCACTAAACTTGCACTAAATTCTCAGGTTTCTCTGTTTATATTTAACACTTTGCACTATTTTATTACACTTTAAGCATTTCTTACATTTTCTTTCATTTTGCACCTTAAATGTTAAGATAATTGTAAAGTGTTCATTGTGACTTTAGACTTATGTTTACATTTTAATTATTTGAGTTTTACATGGTTGTGTTGACATTTTATTGTCTTAAGAACTGAGGGGATTATGATCAGAGGAAGGTTAAGTTTAAAATAAAAATGTTTAAATGTAACATTTTTCTCCTGGTCCTTATTTTAAATGGGTAATAAAAAATATCAATAATTATCGATATCGACCGATATGAAACACTGATATCGTGATACAGTTTTCAGCCATATCGCCCAGCCCTATTACTTGTTACTGTCATTTCAAAGTAATTCGTTACATTACAATATTACTGTATTTAAAATGTAAGGCATTACACTACTATTGCATTACTTTTAAGTTACTCTCACCAAAATAACTGCAAATATGGATTTGGCAATCTAAATGTAGCTCATGATGCTCAATTAGCTCATTACACATTCAGTAGAAGGTGATGTGGTATCCGACTGAGCTTGGATTGTGGTTAAAAACAGTAAGATATAATAGCCACAGTGATGGCTCATGGTGCAATACAAGGAACAATCGTCGCAAGAACAGACAAAATGTCAAAGTCTGGCAAACTCTGATAGAAATACTGCAACTTTAACTTTATTATTTCATAATAACATTAATTGAACTGTATTGTATCTTAATGTCAAAAGATATGACAAGATAGTACAAAATTAGCATTTTTATGCCTTTATTGTTTTACAGCACAAGGCACAGTTTATGCTTCATAGAATAAGATTAGCCCTAAGAGATATGACTTCATCTCAGAAACGTAACTAAAATAAACATATGGCAAATTGTAGCTTTCAATAAAACTGTCCAGAGATAAAAAAACAAAAAACACAAACCTCTTAAATCACAGCTAGACAATGACTATTAGCTATATGAGGCTTACAAGTCACATTTTCAAATGAAAATAACAAAATCAAAGTGCTTTTAATTATATTGAAGTGCTTCGGCCTATTTGCCTTAAAGGGATTACTTTAGTCTGAACTCCAACCAGAAAAAAACAGCAATACAGGACAAAAATGTAAACAGACTGTAACTACCAAATACACAAACAGAGGCAGCATATTGTCAAGCAAGGCCTGTACAACTGACATATATAGTGTGTGTGTGTGGTCTGCTAACCTTCTTGACTGAAATATCTGTTAAAGCGCATCAGAAGAAGGCGCTGAAAGCGCCCATCACTAAGACGGTTGCGTTTTGGGGTGAGCAAAAGACTGCCAAGACTGACAAGTCTTTCTACTGGTGCACTGGAAGGTGTTGGTGCATTGTAACGGAGTGGGAATTTTTTTTATTCTTGGAAACAGATGAAGACTTTCCATCACAGGGGCAGAATTCAAGTAAGATGTTACCTCTGTTTCCACTGACATGAGTGCATCAGCTGAGACATTCACCTGTTCATCAAAAGAGAAAAAGTCCTCCTCACTTGGGGCAACAGCAGTAGGTGGAGGGGGATCGGGCATCAGGGCTGCAGGTTCCTCTGTTAGGGTGTGACACTCCGTTGTAAGGAGGAGAGTGATGTGGTCTCTTCTGGTTTCCTCTTTCACCCAGCGCAGCTTAAACTTGGGCAGTGAGACAGAAGCCAGTAGTGCAGCTTTGGAATCAATTATTGCAGCAAATCTAGTTTTGATTACTCCCACAATAATGTCAGGCAACCCAGTGGTCATTGGTGATAGACCATTTTTAAGCGCCAAGGTTTTGGCCATAAGTACCTCTAGTGTTGGTTGAAGCGTGCCATGAAAACAAGTCTCCTCTCCCTGTAGAATGTCCAGCGCAACAGTAAAAGGCTTCATAATGGCACAGTAGTCCTTAAGAAACTGGTATTCCCTGTCGTTCATACATTTAATCTGAAACTTTGTGCAGAGATTATTAATGTCAGTGAGAGGCATTTCTGTGATTCTTGCATAGGCATCATAAAATGAGTTCCACCGTGTCACTGTGGGGACAATCAACTTTTTATCACTAACCTCTTCAACGCACTCAGCTGCAACAGTGGAGCGGCTGGACTTTGTCCACAGTGCAGAACATTTGGCTGTAGCACTACGGTAGACTGCTCTTGATTCTGGATTGGTTGCAAGCCATTTATCCACCTCATTGTTTGCAACTATATTCAGTGTGTGGGCTGCACACCTCTGGTGGGGAGGCAGTACACATAGCCCAACCTGGGCATCTTCATCATCAGCGCTATTAAGCACACTGTGAAGGTCTGTGAAGTGCACTTCCTATTCGCCACTGTCCTCCTCCACTTCTTCCTCCTCCTCCTCCTCTTCGGACTCAACATGCTGATACTCCTTAAATGCCTTCACAAAGTTGCTACCGTTATCGGTCACACATGCCATGATTTTGTCATGAGTTAGGCCATATTCTGAGAAAATGTCCTCAAGCTCTGTAGCAATTCTATCATAAGTATGGCGACCCCTGAATCTTCTACAAGCTATTGCCGCCTTCCTCCGTTTCAAACTTTCATTGTCGATCCAGTGCACTGTGACCCCAAGGTAGCTTCTGTTATTTGCGCACCAAAGATCAGCGGTGGTGGACACATGGTTCTGTACTTCAATGGTCTTTTTGAGTTCCCTTGTCATGACTGCGTATGCTTTATCCAAGTCCTTTGAGAAGGTTTTTCTACTTGGAAGTACATGCTGAAAATATAAGAAAATAACCAGATATCAAATTCAATGGTCATAATAATAAAACAAAATATTACTAATGTTTAGTGTGTATTTATTATTCATTATTAGGTGTTAATTACTATTGTGACATTAGCTAATGGGCCTTACAATGTACACAACCCTAATGCAACCAGCTTTGGTCTTATTTAAAGCTAGAAAGCTTATACAATAGGCTGCATTCTAAGTGTGATTAAACATGCGACATGTTTCACATTCTTCCTAGTCATGGATAGTGGGCATCTAGAAAGTAGCCTATATTGTATAAATTCATTAGCTTTCCTTTTAAAAAAGACCAAAGTCTCTGCATACATATGTAAAAAATTGAGACATGTTTTTCATTGTAAATGTTCACATAGTACAGGTAGCCTAGCGCACCCCAGTGTTTCAATATTCATTGTTCATATTCAGCACGGACAGCCCTTACAAAAATGCTCTACACCACATTAGATTTCAAATTTCAAATAAATAAGTAGATAAATCGATGTGGGGCAAAAACAGATGTTTTTTGGACTACATTTCATCTTAATACACGGGCCTATTGACGTGATTCACAATGGCGTTATGTATGTATCTGTTCTGATGGCCAGAACTACGTAAACTAATAGCAGTAGTCCAGTAAAAATGTACCTGTTTAAGTAATGGTAGCCTTGCTTACCTTGTCATCATTGCTGCTGCTGCTTGTGGCGACAGGGATCTTGTTGACGAGTTTCCGAAAAGCTGGCGATTCCACCGTTGAAAGCGGCAGCATATCTTCAACAACATACTCCGCCACAAGTCTCCTCACCTCTTGAGGCTGAAGTAGTAACTCAGATCGGGAGAACGTTAATTTTAGCTGCTTCATCTTCGTGTTATCGCCACTGTCATCCTCTGCTTGCTTCCGTTTTGCTAACTTCACGTGACTGTGGCACCTCTGTAAGTGTTTGGTTAAATTACTGGTGCTATTTCGGGAAGTTGACAGTTCTTTAGGTGTAACACACAAAGTGCATATGACTATGATGTTCTTCATATCCTTATTTTTCACAAACTTAAAGTAATGGGCATATGCCCATCTGGAGAATGTACTATCCGATGTTAGATCAGCTGCAGGCTCACTCATCTCTGCTCTGTCTGACTAGCAGCTAGGAAGTGAAACATCTCCTCTGCTGATCTCGCGGTGATTTTGGCGAATTTGTATGAAGAAAAAAAAAACTACCACTTTATTCCAGGTTAACTAACATGCATTGTAACGCGCGTTACTGACATTTGTACCGAGTAAAATATTAAATTTTTTCCCCCTGTAATGCCTTACATTACCGCGTTACAGCAAAAGCAATGCATTACAGTAATTAATTACTTTTGTAACGCGTTACTCCCAACACTGTTTATTTCTGAGAGTGTAGTGTGATGGTTGCTGGTTTGCTCCTGATTATTTTGTGTTTGTTTTTGGTTTCGGGATGTTTATTTGGATTTTGTTATGAGCTGACAGACTTGTTCTGTCTAACTCTGTAACATTTTGTATCATACAGATATGGTAGTTATTTTTCCTTTCTTTTGTTAATAAATATTTTGTTGCAACCACATGTCCCATGTCATTTGTTACAGCTTCGAGCCAGTCGTGATAAATGAAGGGGATTGTATGACAAATTTGAATATTTCATTTAAGTCGTTCCTTTAAGGATTATTTTGTTAAATATAATTCTTTGCAAACATTATTTGTTGAACGTTTTGTTTTAGAAATCTCCTGGAGGATGGTGATTGGTTTGAATTTGTTTTCTTCTCGTTGCTTTGCAGGAGTTTGTTAAGTAGGCTACCATATGTCCACCTGAGGAAATTTTGGGATTATGCTATTCCCTGTTTAGGTTTAGCGGAGTATCCTTAAAAGGATGCTCTGATCTTCTTCTTCTTTTTTTATAAGTAGTTTTTGTTTGTTCAGTGAAGGCAGTTAGAGCATTTGTCTCGGGAACACGTCTGTTTTGTAGTGGTAATTCGTTAATTGGTTGCTACTGCAAACACTGGTTTACAGTGTATAAAAACCTACTGCAAGTAACTGTATGAAGACTAGGGACTGAGTTTAGGTAGATAGGTAGAAGGAATTGCTAATCCAACGTTTTTCCTCAATTGTTTGGAAATGTAAGTAGCCATACAGTTGTCTTTCATTATGGCCTCAAAGGTTGGGGAATTTATTTGTGCTTCATGATTTGTTGATTGATTTGACTAAAGATCAGCTATTAGAACTTGCGACTCGTTGTGAAATCAATTTGATGAGTCAAGATAAGTGTCTAAAAAGTAACATTAAAACCTTAATAAAGACTGAGTTATTTTTATTTTAGTTTTAGAGTCTCAAACTACAGAATATGCTTCAGCTTTCGTTAATGCAACATCTACAATATCTCATCTAATGTTTAACAATAAAAGCAATTGTTAATTCAGGCTGAGATGAAAGAAGAAAAATGTTACAAGCACAAAATCTCATCGAGTTGTCTAAAGTCCAGTAACTGCTTGAATTTAAACACTATTGGTTGGATTTAATAATGGATGGTAGGCTTGCTGTTAATGGTGGAGCCATTTCAGTTCCTGGATCCTTCTTCTACGCAGCCATGATGTTGTAATTGATGCAGTATGTGGTCTGGCATTGTCATGTTGGAAAATGCAAGGTTTTCCCTGAAAGTGACAACATCTGGATGGGAGCATATGTTGTTCTAGAACTTGGATATACCTTTCAGAATTGATGGTGCCTTTCCAGATGTGTAAGCTGCCCATGCCACACGCACTCATGCAACGCCATACCATCAGAGATGCAGGATTCTGAACTGAGTGCTGATAACAACTTTGGTTGTCCTTGTCCTCTTTAGTCTGGATGACATGGCGTCCCAGTTTTCCAAAAAAGAACTTCAAATTTTGATTCGTCTGACCACATAACAGTTTTTCACTTTGACACAAATGACAAAAAAATGCCTGAGCTTCTGGATCATGGTTAGATATGGCTTCTTTTTTGACCTATAAAGTTTTAGCCGGCAAATGGCACGGTGGATTGTGTTCACTGACAATGTTTTGTGGAATTATTCCTGAGCCCATGTTGTGATTTCCATTTCAGTAGCATTTCCGTATGTGATGTAGTGCTGTCTAAGGGCCCAAAGATCACGGGCATCGAGTATGGTTTACCGCCCTTGACCCTTACCCACAGAGATTGTTTCAGATTCTCTGAAACATTGGATGATATTATGCACTGTAGATGATGATAACTACAAACTCTTTGCAATTCTTCTCTGAGAAACTAATTTCGTATATTGCTCCACTATTTTTTTTTGCCGCAGCATTGGGGGAATTGGTGATCCTCTGCCCATCTTGACTTCTGAGAGACACTGTCACTCTGAGGGGCTCTTTTTATAACAATCATGTTGCCAATTGACCTAATAAGTTGCAATTTGGTTTTCCAGCTTTTCCGGCCTCTTATTGCTACCTGTCCCAACTGTTTTGGAATGTGTAGCTCTCATGAAATCCAAAATTAGTCAATATTTGGCATGACATTTGATATGTGATCTATATTCTATTGTGAATAAAATATAAGAATATGAGATTTGTAAATTATTGCATTCCTTTTTTACTCACAATTTGTACAGTGTCTCAACTTTTTTGTAATCAGGTTTGTAAAAAAACAGATGCAATACGGATAAACAAATAATAAAGCTTGGCTTATTGAATATCAGGTCCCTTTCTATGAAAGCACTTTTTGTGATTTTGGGATCAGCATTTATCGACATTCTGAACTCTAATGGGGTAAGACAACAAATGTCAGGACCTACTCATTGTCGAAATCATACTCTATATTTAATACTGTCACATGGAATTTATGTTGGTGTTGAAATTATGCAGCCAAGCGATGATATTTCAGATCATTATTTAGTTTTGTGCAAACTTCATATAGCTAAAACGGTAAATTATACTTCTTGTTACTAGTATGGTAGAACCATCACTTCTAGCACAAAAGGCTGCTTTGTAAGTAATCTTCCTGATGTATGACAATTCCTTAGCATATCCAACAACCTGATGATGTAACAGAAACATCTTGGTTACGTATGTAACCCTCGTTCCCCGAAGGAGGGAACGGAGACGTTACGAATGGGATCTCGCCCGAGAGCCCAATCACCT
Organism: Carassius carassius; assembly: GCF_963082965.1. Taxonomy (NCBI): domain Eukaryota; kingdom Metazoa; phylum Chordata; class Actinopteri; order Cypriniformes; family Cyprinidae; genus Carassius; species Carassius carassius. The sequence goes on along the minus strand of NC_081766.1, from coordinate 26,501,948 downwards.
TCGAGTGGTACAAAATGAGCCAATGATACACAAAAAGTACCTTGGTCTGCGGGATTTGCATCGTGAGCTCCTGATTGCCCATAAAGAGTAACATGTATTGCAGTATTAATATGCTTCTTAGAGAAACAAATTGTCCAAATTGTCTTGTCCACAGAAAACAGAAAACCCCACCTGTTTCCCCACTTCTCAACAGTGCTGACTGCTGCCTGTAGCTTCTTTCCAATAAATGCTGCATCATGACCCCTTAGCCATATTGCCCCTCCATCTGCATATGAGGACCTCCCAAGGCTAGCATCAACCTCTGAAAAAAACTCATTAATCATGATATTAAATAAAATAGGTCTACATACACTTCCTTGTGGAGTGTAAGGTTTTTAGGAGTGTGGATAGACCATGAGCTCACATTTGGAGATCATATACAGAAAAATGTTACCAAATGCAAGAAGGCAGTCAATGTTATGAGATGCCTGGCTAAGATGTGTTTGGGGTGCTAATATGAATTCTCTTAAACATATTTATATTACCTTAATTAGATCAACATTGGATTATGCATGCACTGCATTTAGTTCAGCTGCAAAATCGAACTTGCAAAAGCATGACCCGGCCAAACACAAGCCCTCCGCCTATGTAGTGGTGCATTCAAGACTTCTTCAATCCCAGCTCTCCAGGTGGAGGTTGGGGATATGCCTTTATCTCTGAGACGTCTTCAGCTTGACAATGGTATATTGGGTAAAGTTGCAGGGGCATAAGCAGGGTCATCCAACCAAACCTGTGTTTAACTCATGTTGGGAACATGGAAGGAAGCAATTTAACAGTTTTGGATGGGTGGGAAACAGCCAAGAAAATGGGACTAGTTAAGTTTACTTACAGCTGTATGGTGGTGTTACCTGCTATTCCTCCTTGGATATTTCCATTACCAGTTGTGGATCTTGAAATCGCAAAGATATCAAAACAATGCAAGGAATATGGTGGGATGAACGATATTGTAAAACAATATTTAGGTCTCGAGTAAAATAATAGTATTCAAATATTTACAGATGGCTCAAAAGATCCAAATACAGGAAAGACAGGAGAAGCAGTATATATACCAAATTTTCAGAAATCAATATTAAAAAGAACATTAGATTATTTAGCAGTTTACACTGTGGAACTTTTGGCTATTTTACTAGCACTCACGTGGATAGAGGAGGTTGGGCCTAACCAATATATCATCTGTTTGGACTCAGTGGCATCATTAATAAGTAATGGAAATTGCAAATCTGTCTGTAGGCCTGACTTGATTTATGAAATATTTCATAGTCTGTATAGATTACAAAATCGTAATATAACAGTATATTTATGTGGGTCCCATCTCATGTTGAAATAGAGGGTAATGAAGCGGTTGATAGTATGGCTAAAAAGACTCTAAAGTCAGACCTGCACTGGACAGTTCCATTGAGTAAAACAGAAATGGAAAGTGTCATCAAAACAGAAGTTATGTTAAAGAAGTAATAAGTTATGGCAAGGACAATGGGAAAAGAAGACCAAAGGTTGTTTTTTTATAAGAAAACAAAAAGCACAGAATAAAGTACAGAAGCAAGTGACAAAAAGGAGATAGGGTGGTTGGAAGTGAAGGGGAGAAACGGTGATCACAAGAATAAGAATTGGACAGGTCTCAATCATAATCTCAGTCGTTTAGGGAAACATGCAACAGGACTATGCATAAATTGTGACAAAAGAGAGACTGTAAAATATGTACTGCTAGAGTGTGAAGCATACAGCACAGAGAGAACCATACTGTTAGAAAAAGTCAAAGAATTAGGATATACACTTTTGTCAATAGATGGTGTACTTTGTTTTTATACATCAAAACCATCAGTATGGCCAGTTCTAATGAGATACTTAAAAGTAACAGGTTTATTTGATAGAATTTAAGACCAACCATTAATACATTATATATATATATATATATATATATATATATATAGTAACGGGGCGAGGAATCACACAACAAGGGGTCTACGGGCAAATGCTCCGGAGGGTGAGTTTATTGAGAGTTGAAGTGCCAATGTGTTTGGTGATGTGTGCTGGTGCTCCTTTATCCGCCCTTGTCCTGTGTTTAAGTGCTGGGTGCCGTGTCGATCTCCCGTGCTGCGGCTAGCCGGTCACACACTGCTTTCTGTAAGACAGTGATATGAGAGGCATTAGCGTGGAGTCTTCTGGAGACGTGTTGTCTCGGCAGGAGGTGGCTTCTCCCCAGTCATGGAAGAGCTACTGAAGCATCTCACCAAAGTGAGCATCTGACAACAACAAATCGTGGAACACATGGCCGCTCGCCAGGGAGAATCTGAGCGAGAGACCACTGCCCTCCACACTGCTGCTGCCCAACGAGTTCCGCCACCAGACCTGCGCGCTCAGGTCACCCAGTTACTGCCGAAAAGGACAATGGGAGTATAAAGCCCGCTTACCAGCCCGGGCCCAAGTGGCTGAACTCTCCCGCCCGGCGCAAAACTGGCTCCTCGTTAGGGAACCCACCACGGATCAGGTGGCTGAGCGCGTGGTGATTGATCATCTGCTTCGGGCCCTTCCCCGCCCTCTTCGGCAGGCAACAAGTGCAGGCATGCGGAAACCTCACACCATGGGCGAGTTCATGGAGGCGGAAGCGGCCCAACATCGGGAGACTGGGGAGCGAGCACCGCCTTTTCTCCGGAGGGTGAACCAGGAGCCACGCTTGCTGGAGGGCATCTCGCGACCAGTGAGCAGGCCGGTGGTTCCCAGCCCACAGGATGAACTGATGCCCATGGAACCTCCCCGCTCACCAGGTCGGGCATGGCTGGCAGGCTGCGTGGTCCACCACAATCCATCGGCGGGAGCACCACGGGCGAAAGTAAGAATTAATGGACGGCACAACCAAGCCATACTGGACTCAGGCAGCACAGTCAGTCTCGTACAGCCCACAGTGTTACCTCTGTGGGCAGTATCCAAGGTCCTCCTGCCCATCACCTGTGTTCATGGCGACACCCGACAGGTCCCCGCTCGACGCGTCACCATTTCCGCTACCCCTGGCCCGTCTAAGTAGGGATCGTGAGGGATCTGCCCGTCCCTGTGCTGCTTGGAAGAGACTGGCTGGGGTTCAACCTACTACTCTCCGCCGCGTCCCAGCCTGTCAGCTCCACTGGGAACCGCCGGAGCCGGACGACGAACCGGGGTCCCCCGCGATGGCCCGTCTGGTTGACCTCAGACAGCGCCAGAGACGGTGAGTCCCCCTCCCCCAGCTCTAACCTCTTCTTTGATGTCTTCCAACAGGGGGTCCATTTGCAAAGGAACAAAAGGGAGACGATCGGTTAAAACATTGCTGGCCACAAGTGAGGGTAGTCGAAGGAAACAAGATACCTATTGGCACCTTGTGTATACACCATAGACTGTATGAAAACATGGACATAGTGTCTGTGACATCACCCGTAGACTGCTGATGAGCTTTGTCGTAGATCTTTCTTAAATCTAACTAAGTCCTATCTCATCTGACCTAAATCTACCGGGGCCGTCTCCAATCGACGATCTCCCTGGACCGTCTCCAATCGACGATCCCTAACGTCTCCAGTCAACGCTTAATAAATACCTGGGCCGTCTCCAATCGACGATCCCTAACGTCTCCAGTCGACGCTTAATAAACACCTGGGCCGTCTCCAATCGACGATCCCTAACGTCTCCAATCAACACTTGATAAATACCTATTTATCTAAACTATCTCACCTGCTGCGCAGCAGAAAATGACAGACAGACTTCAGCAAATGTCCTTTGAGCTCTTTATTTACGGCCGGGAGAGTACTCGAGCAATTCTCAGAGAATCTCTCTCCAGAAAAAGAATACATCAGGTTTTATAGGACAAACACAGACACATCAAAATAAACTCAGCATGACTAAAATCACTAACATAACGTCACCTTTTATCAATATGAATGGTTCAATTTATAAAGCAAGCCCCTCCCTTCTTTACCCTCTGAGACATGACATAATGCAGGCTAAAAACGAAAGGTTAGTAAGACCTGTTCCGAAAAGAAGAAGTAGAATTTAGTTTGTTATTTTTGTTAGACCTAGACGAGGAAGTTAGGTGAGTGTTTGTCATAATGTTAGACTCAAAAGAGAAGTCAGGTTAAAAGTTTAACAAGTTGAATTAAGGTTAGAAGTTTAACACAGGTTAGATTCAGAAAAAATTGTTTACTATCTTATTTATTAAACATCCACCACAGCTTTTAAAACTTAAAGTGGGCTAAGCCATCTTGGCAGGATAGTAGGATGACATGCTCTAAAAACATTCTAAAAAAGTTCTGTGGTGACCTTCTTTAAATGTTTAGTCGTAACATAATAAGAACATTACTCCCTAACATTCTCATAAAGCTTAGCGGGAAGTTTTATTTTTGTTCCTAGAAATAAATAAATAAACTTACATTACAAAAAATTACATTCTTAATGAATACAATTTTATTAACCTTAAACATTTTTTTTTTTACTTAGCATCACATGTTGAAGATCTCAGTAAAGTGGGAGTGTAACGTGACGTGCTCATGAACCTAGTCGCACTTGAGTTGAGCGCCGTACTTTTGGCCCCTTTTTGGCTGATTTTTTTTTTTTTTTTTTTTTTTTATTTTAACCTGTTATACAGCAACCCCCATTATGGGACTCAGAGTTGAAAGTGCCCTACCTAACTTAAAATTGAAACAGTTCCTTACTTCAGTGTGTTACACACATAATTTTGGTGTCTTTGGAAAGAAGACCCTTTGGGCTGTACTTTTTTTCAACCAGAGTTGATAATGCTCAAAAATATTGCACAATACATGTATTGTACATTTATTTATTTATTTATTTTTACCACACTGAATTTTATTTGATATAAAAATACATCAAATTGTCCTGGAGCAATCTAGAAAAGTAATGGGTTGAAAATCAAATGTCTCATGAGTTTCTATTTCAAATCAGGGCTTAATTTGTACCTCCGAAATCGGATCCGGAACCTCATTTTGGCGGATCCCCCTCCTCCAGGGGTGGCGTTTCCGTATGGCAGACCGATATGTGCCGTGAAAAATTATCCAAAATTCTTATTATAATTCGTTATTATTATTTTAAATCAGAGGGTTTTACAAATATTTAACCAATGATAAGTATTTAAAAGAGCTTGTCAGTAAAACTTCATTACGCCATTGGATCCTCAAGCTCACCTCGTCACTTTCCCCGCCTCCACTCAGATTGACGCACTGCCTGCAGGAGACAGATCTCCGCTTATTCGCAAAGCAAGGGTAAACAAATAACTGTTTGAATAGTACAGCATTTTCTTTACTCAAACACTATGTCTGTAAAGGCTAATGTCTTTGTGTGTGTGAAGACTGGAGAAGTAAGTTTTTTGCCATCTAGCCAATATACTTTTGTACGTTTTGAATATCCTGTGCATTAGCGCTTGATCGTTTATATCATGAGACATTGGCCAAGTTTACTAAACAACAAGAAAAACTAATCGCCCATATAGCAACAATAAACGTTATATAGCTTGTAAAAGGTGATGATAGCATATAATGCGCTGCAGTTTCCTCAGATGCGGAGAAAACACAGATCTCCTCATTCGCTGGCCAAAGACCTTGTTAACTCCATTTGAGCTTGTTTTTCATATAGCCTGATTTTAATTTGCACGTGTCTGATACAAAACAAACACTGACGATGCAGTGTTGTTTAATATTTGTTTCCCCCACCCTCCCCACCTCCCCTGTATTTTAGTAGAGTGATGAAACTGTTTTATTTGTCAACAACCATCAAACATCATATTGGGTGTATTTGGTTGCTTAAACTCAACAAACTATGAAAAATAACTCTTATATAGGCGAATACTCGCGAGGCGGCTTGATACGCGCGAGCTTTGGATGTGACTGCGAGGGCACATAGCGTAATACAGCATGTGGAGCGCGCGAGTGCCAAATGGCTTAAAATACTTTAAAGGTGTGTAAATTATACATTTTTGTGACAATGCAACAATTACCCGATTAGTCAAGTGACCTGTCCCGATCGAAATGAAAGTGAGTCTTGTATCGCAGCTTGCAGCAGGTCGCTGAAGTTCAGACAAGATGCGCTGATGTGAAGCGCGCTCCGAGAGAGTTTATGGTTTCGACTGATTGAATCTTTGTGTGGATTTATTTTATTATTCAAACCTACAAGCTATGTTGAATAAATGCAGGGATTTACCTCATTATAAACTTGAAAGCTGCGAGAATTATTAAAACCACAGAAATGTAGGACCTGATGAAATATAACTATTACACAGAGATTTGAAAAATAAAATTCCACAACTTTTTCAAAACGTTTTTAGGCCTGGAAATTGTTGTTTTAAAATCGCATGGCATTTTCATGACCTTACAGACCCTAAATGCAACTGATGCACCCCCTAAAATCCCTTAAACTGGTCCAGCAATGTGATTGTGCGTATGTTCCATTACCTCTCCCTCCTGTAATCACATGCCGGATCCGTTACCCCGCTTTGTTCCGGGACCTCGCAATTTACAAATTAAGCAATGGGAGATACCATGAAAAATTTGATTCCTGCAACCATTTTTCTGAGACTATGTCTTGCCCAACTCCCACCCCCCCCCCCCAAAAAAAATATAAAAAAAATTTACCAACTGTATTAAAGGGTTCTACTATTTTAGTCATTAAACATACCACTGCATTTTTTTTCTATGATAAAACAATAGATTCTCTGCCGGAAAAGGGTGGCATGTCCCCTTCAGGTTGGTGGAGAGCTCCTGCCTCAAGTGGAGGAGTTCAAGTATCTTGGGGTCTTGTTCACGAGTGAGGGAAGGATGGAGCGGGAGATTGACAGGTGGATAGGTGCAGCTTCTGCAGTGATGCGGTCGATGTACCTGTCTCTCGTGGTGAAGAAGGAGCTGAGCTGCAAGGCGAAGCTCTCGATTTACCGGTCAGAACATCCTGAGACTGCTAGAAATGCAGCATTTCGTGCTGATATGCTGATGGCCAGTTATAAAGATGGTAATCATATAAATACGCCATAAAGTCAATAAATCGCACTCTATTAATATAGATGCCATTCACATTGAAAGCCGTGATTACACAGTAATAGCGAGCTGATTTCCACTCAAACAGATGATAATCATGCAGATACAGGCACATTCAAAATAAAACAGACTCACACATGTATAAAAATGTTGAAACATAAAAAAATAAAGAAAAAGACAATTGCTAAGTTCTGCCTCCATCATTAAACAGGTGCGTCACGAGAGAGTGCCAGAATTCAAAAAAACAATCTTCTGCCTATCTTTTTTTTTTTTGGTGGATCATCTCATTCTGTTTGTGACACTGTATGCTACAAAACCATGCCATTTTTGATTACTACCAAGACAGTTTCTGAACATGAGTTATTCCATAACGGACTCAAACAATTCTGTCCTTGAAGAACTGAAACTTAAACAAAAGAATTATCATCAATATTACAACGTTATTGCTTCGTTGGACTAAACGTGCTTCATGAGATTTCATTCAGCGGACCATTACCTTTGTAACTAAACTGGATTTACAGCTGTGATGTGTTTATGACCCATTATTACAACGAATCTGGTATGTACTGCATTTTCATTCTTTAATGTTTTTATGTGTACTGCTTACACAAATTTAGCAAATACATTCTTTATAAGCTTTCCATTGAAAAACAGCGATAGTCATCAATGATTGAGGCTTAGATCTTTATAATGATATATAGTTTGTCAAGCTTTAAATTGTCCCGTTTCATTTAATCTATTCGTAAATATTGACAACTGCAAACATCGGCATCGGGGTGCAGATTAACAGGTTAAGTTTACTTCATTAATAGGTTAATACTATTCCTGATGGCTTACAATCAGAAACAGCAGGAGATGTCTCCGTCGGCTTCTACGATTAAGAAGAAATCCAAGCCACCAACCACGGGTGATATGTTGGATAAGATGGCGAACACTATTGCACACTTTGAGGACATTCTTAGACGGCGATGTGGAACAAGTTCACTTCTCACGTGTCAGTTGTTCAGTCGCTATGCTCCAAACTGGATCTTCTTACAGGGGAGATGAAAGAACAAAAAGTTGTCACAGATCATGATAGGTAAGTAGCCATGCTTGAGCAACATGTCGTGGATTTACAGGATTGCAATAGGCGCAGTAATCTGCACCTGGTTGGATTGCCTGAGGGGTCTGAAAAGAATGACCCAATGGGCTTTTTGAAAAGATCGCTACCGACGTGGCTCCCATCTCTGGCGGGCAAAGAGATTGAAGTGGAACGAGCTCATCACGTGTACACAAGGCTCTCCTCAGATCGTGCTAAACCACCGGTTTTCATCTTTAAACTGTTGGAGTACACAGACAGGGAGCTCATTTTGCGGGCCGCCAAACTTCACGCCCCGGTGAAAATATTTAATGGAGCAACGCTGTCTTTTTCCAGATTTTTCTCTGGTCACAGCAAAAAGAAGTGCATTCACGCCAGTTAGGAAGGAAATGAGAGAGGCATGCATCCAGAATTTCCTTCTCTATCCTGCAACACTGAAGGTCATTCTGAAATCAAGGTGAACCTAAAATTTTAAACTCCCCAGAAGAAGCACAAGGTTTTTTCAGATCTCATTCATCCACCACCTGGACATTTGCTATCTAATCGGAGAAGAGATGCTCTAAATGGTTAGGAGACTGTGTCTTTCACTATTCACTCTAAAGTTTACTTTTGAACTTATAGTTACTAGAAGGTTTCACTGAGCATACAGTATCGCTTACTGATTATGGTGGTATAATATTTTTGTTTTAGTTGTATTCCTTCTCTCTTATTTTATTATCATTATTTTTTTTATAGATAGCCTACAATCTAGTCAACATGTGACTTTGGGGCCAATGTTGGTGCTTCAGTAATGTGCAGGTTTTTGTTATCGCCACATATCGATCATATTAAGGGTTGCTAGCAGATCAAGGTGTGTTCTTGGTTTGATATGCCATAGTTCATGGAAAGGTTTTTTTTTTATACTGATAGGAAGGGTGGAGTTGATAGGTGGTTTGATGATAGACTCAAATGGTTTTGTTTTCAAATTTGTATTTTGTCTTATTATGCAGTAATTCTGTTTGATAACTGACTGACCTTAATATTCTAAGTTGTAATATTAATGGCCTAAATGGCCCACACAAATGCACAGGCTTTCTAGATTTTTTTGCGAAGAAGAAAGATTGATATAATGTTAGTTCAAGAATCCCATTTGAAAGAGGAGGATGTATACAGGGGTAATAATACTTTTTATGAAGTGGCATCTCATTCATCTTCGGATGCTAAAACCAAGAGTGTCCTAATATTGGTGTGGAGGACTTTAAATATTACTATTTTAGATAAAGGTTGTGATACAGACGGTAGAATAACACATACAAAAACAACAGTGGAGAATAGGAATATTGTATTTATTTCAGTTTATGCCCCTTGTACTCCTGACCCTACTTTTTTCTCTGTTTTGTCTACCTATCTTTCAAAATGTTCAGATTTTGAAATTGTATTAGGTGCAGACACAAATTCTGTAATGTTGGCGTTTATTAAATCCTAAAGTCTTTCACTTTTTTTTCTGCTACTCATAAATCCTATTCGCGAATTGACTATATTTTCATTACTACTTCTTTATCTTCAGCTGTTCGTGATGCCGATATCTGTTCCTTTTCTTTGTCAGATCATGATGGAAATTCGTGCAAATTATGTTTGATCCCTCAGCCATCTCGTGCGACTAGATGGTGATTTAACCCTAATTTGTTATAGGATGAAAATTTTTGCAGTCAATTCAGAAATAAATTTGCTGAGTTTATTGAAATTAACCAAGGCTCAGTGGATGATCTGCAAACACTTTGGAATGCAGTTAAAGGATTTATCCAGGAGAACCAGGGCAGAATTCCTGATTCAAAGATGCAGACAGAATTACTATTTTCAAGGAAGTACCAGGGGTGCCCGACCCTGCTCCTGGCGATCGGCTGTCCTGCAAAGTTTAGCTCCAATCCTAATCAAACACACCTGAAGCAACTAATTAAGGTCTTCAGCCTCACTTAAAAAGTGAAAGTGACAGTGAGAGTGACGTGACATTCAGCCAAGTATGGTGACCCATACTCAGAATTTGTGCTCTGCATTTAACCCATCCGAAATGCACACACACAGAGCAGTGAACACACACACACACTGTGAGCACACACCCGGAGCAGTGGGCAGCCATTTATGCTGCGGCGCCCGGGGAGCAGTTGGGGGTTCGATGCCTTGCTCAAGGGCACCTAAGTCGTGGTATTGAAGGTGGTATTGAAAAATTAAAGGCAGGTGTGTTTGATTAAGGTTGGAACCAAACTTTGCAGGACAGTCGATCACCAGGAGCAGGGTTGGGCACTCCTGAAGTAGACCAAGCCACCTTTTAGCTCTAAGAATACGCAACAGTGAAAAGTTTGCTAATATTTCAGCAGTGAAATCCCAATCCGGGCTCATTATGACAGACCAACTATACATTGATATTTCTTTTCATTTTATTTTACTCTAACCTCTAGACTACTTCTGCTGTTGGTGACCCTGACTCTTTTGCATCTTTTCTGTCCAACCTTGATTTACCTTTCAGATTCGGATTTGGATTACCTGGCTGAACTGATTACTCTTCAGGAGCTGGAGTCAGCAGTCCAATCTATGAACAAGGGGAAATACCCAGGTTTAGATTGCATTCCAGTCGAATAGTATACTACTTTTTGGTTGTATTTAGGCCCCCTCATGTTAGATATGATTCATTTTTAGTTACTCAAGGCTCATTTCACCCATCTAATATAGCTGTTATTTCTCTCTTGTTAAAAAAAGATAAAGATCCAACTTCCTGTTCTAGTTACCGGCCACTTTGTTTCGTCGTCTAGAGAAATTTATGAACAGGCTAGTTCATCATGACCAAACAGGTTTCATTAAATCTCGCTCAGCTTTGGATAACTTGCCCAGGTTATATCATATTATTAATTTAACTAATACTTGATAGATGTTTTTCCTTCCCTGCTAGAAATTATATTAAAACAAAAACTATAATAGTATTCTAGCAAAAATATCCTCATGTTTGGAAAATTGGTCTCATGCTCCTACTTCTCTTCAGGCTCATACAGTAGGTGGACAAGCTAAATGGGCATTACCGCCGCACATACCGCCGCCGCGGTGCTGCCGCAGTAACTGTTATTCAGTCGCATGTTAAAATCATTCGCGAAAATACCGCCAGGTGGCGCAAAGGGACGGATTGCAAAATGGATGTAATTGTAAAATGAGAAAAAGGAGGAAGTAAAACAACAATAACATTATGTTATTACATTGTAACATCTTTAAAAAATATTAAAACATTTACAGTGAATTTCAAAATGTAGGATAATCTTAGGCTACAGTCTTCTCATCAAAAATTAAAAGAAGACCTTTACAACAAAGGATCATATGCATGCTATTGTTATTAAAGGAACACTCCGACTTTTTGGGACTTTAGCTTATTCACAGTATCCCCCAGAGTGTAATGACCCAGAACTCGACATGGGATCCATTTGCAGGCTTTATTCAGAAACTCATAGTCGTACAGGCAATGATCGGTAACAGCAATATCCACAACGTAGGGAGAGCAGAGAATCAATATCCAGTAAACAAGCAAGGGTCGGTAGGTAGGCAGCAAAGGTACGTAAAGGATATCAGACAGGATCAGCAACAGGAAAACAAAACCGGGTAATAACGCTCAGAAATGACAGACACAGCAAATCAAGACTTCGCGTTGAACTGAAGTGATAGTCCAGCTTATATTCACTAGTCCTGATGGTTTGCACCTGTGACGGTGATCAGAGTCCAAGGACGGGGCTTGTGGGAAATGTAGTGTAGTCAGTGTAAATGAATGGGTGGATGCGTGTGTGTCAGTATTCAGGTGTTTGCAGGTGTACCACACTCCACCCCCCGAAAAACATGTACTGCACCTACTGCAGAGTTCAAAGCCCCACTACCTTTGCAGCTCACAAGTCCTGCTCAGACAGCTACAGGGACAAAGCCATTGATTGCCTTGGCACCCAGCTGGACACGTCAATTGGTAGGATAATTAATATTTTATTATTCAATGGTTTTATATTTTCTGTGTGATAAATGCAGCAAATCTTACAATGAAATCTATATTTCCTTATAGGACACTGCTTCATCACCCATGATGACGGCTACCTGCAGGCCAAAAAAAAGTCTAATCTTTGATGTAAGTAGCAAGCCACGTTATCTATCCATGATGGGTAAAAATGTTATCAAAACATTTACATACATTTTGATCATTCAGCTGAAACTGATCTTGATCATCATGAAATGCAAAATAGAACAGTCAGATAATTAAATATTATAAATCTATTTTCAAATGATAACCAACACGTTTTCAACAAAAACATGTATGCATGTAAAGGTAAGGTGAGAAAACAAATTTTACCATGTTGGTTTGTCATCAACAGGAAACACAGCAAATTGATTATTCTGAAATGGATATCAGTTCAGGAACATCAGCCTTGGACATCAGCATGGCCTCAGAACCTCCCGCTGATCCTGCTGACTCCAGTTTTGTCCCTGACACAAGCCCCTCCACCTCTACCACAGGAAGCACAGCAAGCATTCCTGGGCAATGTAAAGGATGGAAAGAGAGGAAGTGGCTGGTTAATGAGTCCAAAATTATGGAACTCTTCCAAAAATGCACTATTTGTGGTGATGCTATGTGTGAAGTGAACCAAAATGTGAAAACATCTGGTAGCAGGATCAGAGTCCAATGGAAATGTAATGGTGGACACACTGGAGATTGGGAATCATGTCCAACTGTCCGTGGAATGCCGGAGAACAACCTGTTAGCAGCAGCAGCAACACTCTTCACTGGTGCTACTTATACAGACATTACTGATTGGGCAGGGCTTTTGAACCTTCAACTGCCCCATAAATCCACATTTTACAGTGTACAGTCCAGCTACCTGATTCCAGTAATTGCAGAAGAATACAAGAAGCAGAAGGCCAATATAAGAGAAAGGCTCATCGGCCAGACTCTGGATGGCGAGGGAGTGCAGATCTGTGGAGATGGGAGAAGTGATAGCCCAGGTCATTCCTCAAAATACACAATGTATTCCTTCATGGATGATTTCACCAATCAGATTGTGTCATTTGAGTTGATTCAGGTAAAGATTATCAATTATAAATATAATAATAGATCCAAACCTTCAGTCATTGTTCTGAAAAGTATTACCCGAAATGTAATGTCCCAATCTTCACAGTAGGCAATAAACCTGTACGTGTTCCCTCTATGTGACCCAGGCCAAAAGTTCTGTTGCCATGGAGCCAATGGGTTTCAAGATAGGGCTGGAAAAGCTCCTAGATGAAGGGATCGATGTAAAGGTTTTCACAACGACAGACATCCCTCTATCAGGAAAATAATGAGGGAGGATTTTCCAAATATAGAACACCAGTTTGATCCATGGCATACCGGAAAAGGTTAGTCTATTGTTGTTAGTGTAAGCTATTTTGCACGTCTCCTTATACTTCTGCTGTGATGTCTGGTTTCTCTGTGTGTCACAATTACCCTATAGAACAAGTATTATAATGTTATAATGCTCTTTCATATTATAATTCAGGAATTAAAAAAAAACTGGTTTTGGCATCCAATCGCAAGAACTGCATGGACCTTGCTCCTTGGATAAAGAGTGTGAGCAATCACATGTGGTGGAGCTGTAGCTCATCAAAAGGAGATTCAAAGGTACACAATTATACATTATACACACACACACATATTGCAAAGTCTAAATTATTTTCTCATGTGCATATTGTAAACGGATATAATGCACAGTGGAATGTCACTGCTGGCTTGCACACATAACCGCAGGACGTAAATTAGTTTTAATAGGATCTATTTTTGTTCAAATTAGTTTTTTTATCCTGTACGTTATGACAATGCTGAAAAGATTTCTGCCTGTGCTGCTATAATGTTACTGTCAGGAATTGCTGAGACGATGGAAATCAGTTCTCCATCATATCTGTGGGGTCCATCGTTGGGAAGAAGATGGCATTGAACATAAATGCTACCACAATGAGCTGACAGCGGACGAGCAAAGGAGGAAGAAGTGGTTGGCCGTAGACTCCCCTGCCTACAAGGCTCTTTATGAAGTGGTCATGAATGCACACCTACTGAAAGACCTTGAACAAATGGCACTGTTCAAACACACAGGTATGTTTATCAAACACTTCATAACTAGTGAATTGACTCCTTACATTTTAGTTTATGTGGGAACTATTTCCGTAAAACTGGTTTATAATGTAATAGATATCAATAAATCATCACAGACAATGATGAACATTACATAAAGACAATCTTCAACAAATCATGCACAGAACTTGTATTCTGTGTTCCATGTATTGTTTATACAGTAATTTATATTTTTTACTGTCTTTATTTCTGTTCACCAGGACAACTTGAGGTATTCCATAATGTCCTTCTCAAATACTGTCCCAAAAGACTGCACTTTGAATATGCATCAATGCAAGCGCGAACAATGTTGGCAGTCATGGACCATAAAGAGAACCACGAAACACCGCGAGAACAAGCAAAGACAGCGTCTGATAAGTACTTCAGAATTTTCAGCCATACACGTCAGTAATGATCAGTATGTAATTTATCAACTAAATATATGAATGACCATAATTATCTTTTACAACATAAATTTTTTGCTGTTATAACTGGAATTGAATAATATAGATTTTAGATCAGAATCATAAAAGACCAAACTCCTCAGACATACTGGTTTTAATTTCAGGCCTCCAAAGACACAGTGTTGTTTATCAAAAACAATGGATTGCCAGACCTGTGTACCAGGAAACCAAACAAACATTCAGGAACAACATGATAGATGCTGTCATCCAGAGAAGGCTGGATCCCTGTGTAAAGTACCAAGATCCCTCATCTCGTTTAAAAGTTTCCCGTTTGGCTGCAAACATCGCCAGAGTTACAAAACCTGAGAAGGAGGATGTTATTGCCGGACACACATCCTGGTTCAAAGGTCCAGACTCATGAATAGTATGATATGGGTATAAATAATAAATAAATGTTCACCCTCCCACCTACCCAACTATCATTTCATAGGCCTGCTTTACACAGTCAACACTGCCACCCAAAGTGTCTTTGTTATTATTGTTGTATATAGTTCTGTTATTGTTATTCAGCTAGTGTAAAATAAATAAGATTATTTCTCATTTTGCGATTTCGAGTTCTCTTATTTCTCCTGTGCAAATCTGCCTTGAGTTGGCCTACAAGTTGTACAGTAAAAGGTGTTTAATCTCATACTAACTAGTACACACCATATGTTGTTCAAAAAAATGAAAAGACGTAAGTGTAGATGTTTCATTAATGTATTTGAAGTATGAATTATTACAATAAATAAAAAGCAAATCAATGTTTCACATATTTTCAGGATGAAATAAAGCTCAGCTGTCTTGTAAGAGATCTTGTATCAAGGATGGAACCTGGGGGCAGAGAAAAAACTGTAAGACAGTGTAGTTTCACAGTCCAGTGTCAAAGTATCAGACAGGCTGAAAGTGTATACAGACTAATGTAGTCAGGGACAATACTATAATATAATTCCCAGACTACTACTATGATATTCCTGGTTTGTTCTTTTATGTTGTCACATTTCTTTATTCACAGATAAAGTATATGCAACATATACAGTAATACCAAACACAAAAAATGAAACTTTTATTCTTGTAAGAGATTTCTCCGCCCAAGCAGGCGGGAAGGAAGTCGAACGGAAGTTGAAGTCGACTGCGTGCCGCCATCTTGTAGCAGAACTTCACTTGCGTTAGCATCCCATTAACTCCCATTCATTTTGGCGTCACTTTGACAGCGAATAACTTTATATCTGAGGCGTTTAAAGACTCCATTTATCCATTATTTATTTCTAAAGATACACAACAATGTATAAAGGGCTCCATTACCTTCTATGTTACATTATGGCCCCGTAGAAACAGTTTTTGTAAAAATAGGCTAACGATTGCGTCATAACCACTCGACTCTCTGTCGCACAGTAGAGAAATTACAGACAGGAGGAGAAGCTCGCAGGCATCGGGGAGACGTCAAGAGAGAAGCCCATAGATACAAGCCCTAGCGTTACATTTTAAAATACTTTACAAAATAATTAATCAGAATACTTACTCCTGCATAGTCACGCCAAAAAACTCCCTGCTCAAGCTCGCCGTCTCTGCAAGATTAACGATGGCAGTTTTCACGCACAGCTACTAGAAGATTTACATCTGTCAGACAGGTTGCTGACGTCATCAAGCTTAGTTTGAGTCTGGGCGTCAGAAACGGAAGTACTAAAAATCACTAAAAATGGACTTCACTTGTCTCAATTGAGTTCCAATGGGGTCGCTGTGTCCATTTCTTTTACTGTCTATGCGCCCAAGTAACGTTAGCTGTGCTCCTACGCCTAGTGAGAATATAGTTCCCAGTATTTATATGATTAAAAATGGTCTCTGTTTCATATAGCCTTGTTATGTTTACACACTGTGACTATACAGATCACAACATGTAAATAGGAAAATGTTTGCAGTATTTTGTCACTTATTGGGATTACTATGCTACCATTATCCATTTACATCCCGAGTGAGAGAATGAGAAAGCCCAACCTTATGCTTACCTTTAAATTATTATTTGTTTGTTTATAGCTAAGCCTATATTATTATATACTACGATTATATTTATCCATTTGAATTATATATTTTAATTATTGTTTTGTTCTGACATATTTGTTAAATTTAAAGTATTTGTTGTAAAGTGAAGGGAACTAAATATATCCTGTTGGTACCTTATAACATTATTAGGCCAGCCGTTATTATTTCTACTGTATATGTAATAAAATGCAACTTATAGGCCTACATGAATTATATAATATCAAAAATAAAGAAAGAAAACATGCAGCAAATGAAAATAGGCGATTAATCCGTTAAAATTTGTTACTCTGGGTTAATAGAAATTATAATTATTAGATACTTCAGAACAGAGCCTGCATGGGCCTAATCTAGGCTAACCATTTTTTTTTCATTGCATCTGAAAATGACTTTGTTCATCACATTCACTTCACGTGCTCTGGAGCAGATCAGCCTCCCGCGATGCTCAGCTGTGGACGATTTAAAAATGTTTGATATAACTTAAATTATTTCTTTATGAATTAGTAATATGTTGTTTATTCTGGTAGAAAGTATGTGTTTATTCTTTAAGAAAATAAGGGTAAAAATAAGGGACGATCCAAATATTTGTTTTGCATCAACTATCTATGTAGGCTACAATTATTAAAAAATAAATAAATAATAAAATGTCATTAAAAAATGCCATCGCCCTGAGTAAATTAGAATTTTATAGAATTGTGTAAATTATAGAATCGTGACTTTAAAAGTTAGTGATTTAGGAGGTGAAAATACTGAAAATTACAAATGGCATTGGATTTTAGAGCATAACAGCTGAAGGTTTATGAAACGTTAGCCAATTAAGCATGTTTTTTAAACAATGGAACTTAAAGTTGTGTACTAAAATATAATTTCAACCATACAGCATGTGAATAAATAAAATGCATACTTTTCATAACATTTCATTATTCATAAAATGCATAACATTTCTGGTGTTTGGATTTGTACTTCAATATAATGAGCTCCAAGTTTAAGAATAGCCCAAACTAGTTTCTCTCTCTCTCTCTCTCTCTCTCTCTCTCTCTCTCTCTCTCTCTCTCTCTCTTTAACTCTCTTTTTAACAGCATTAGCTCGATGAAATACGTCTTCCTTCCGTTAGAATGAATGTTTTCCATTTTCCTGCCTTGCTAAATATTGGGCTCATGGTCAATAAATTGTATTCGCCTCAATCTGATTTAGTAAAGTCAAACCGTAGACAGTGAAGCTGCGTCAGTGAGCGGAGTCCTGTGTGCTGTGAGGCGGGAACAGAGGATTCTGCTTGGTCTTAAAGCCTTCTGCAAAAACACCCACGATTACAAATAACAATGGTTTTCGTAAAATAATTATTATTTATTAATTGATAATTTGTTATTATCATTATGGTCAAAGAGTAGTGCTGCGCATACAGGCATGTTTCAGCCCAGTAACATGAAAACACATCGTTCCTTCAGCCAAAACACAGACCGAATTCTGTTCAGCTGGAGGGGGTTGGGTTTTTTGGGGGTAGTTATGTATGACTTTTGGGGGTCGAGATAAAGTTGTGAATCTCTTGCTCTTTCATATGGACTCTTGCTCTTTCATATGGACAGTGTCTTATGAGGCTTTCACTTGCTGAACGGGTTTAGGACTGTTGTTTTGAGACTAAAAATTGTCTGCCCCCATGTAAGATTTTTCTAGTTCTAGTCGTTCATTTGTTATATTCAACTAATCAGAGGTTTATATTAAATTTACATAATCAAGTCTTAATGTATTCCACGCTCAAGCACATGCATTAAGTTTGCCACAAAGCACATGCAGAAGTAGCCTAATAATTGAGAAATTTTTTTAATTATTTATTAATAAACAAATGTTTTCTTGTCAGCTGCAAGATGAAATTCACAGTGCTGGCTCTCTCCGAAGAGAGTAATGCAACATTCACAGATTGTTGAATATTAATGCGCCCTGTCATTAATGCACATTAATAATTTTTGCACAAACACTTGAATATTAATATGAATTCACATTTTGCATATGCATTACAACGTAAATATTTTTTTAACATGCAATTATCCAAAATAAAACCAAACAAGATTTGTAATGAAGATAAAACAAATAATAATAAATGCTGCACATCAGTGCAGTGCAAATCTTGCACGTATTTTACACACCTGCATTTAAATGCAGCATTTTTTTTATTTTTTTATTAAATTATATGAAAGCGATTTTATCGATTGACTCGAATTTGTAATGTCCATCGGTTTGTTTGAATGAAAATCTGTTTTCTTTTTATCCACCGACGCACCACTCAGGCTCTCGTAGTTCCGAGAGTAGTGGACTCAACCCTCCCCGAGCGTCTGACAGACACGCAGCCGAGCAGATGATGAGAGGAGCGGTGTGATTCTGACTGGAGCCTCCATCGCGAGTACAATTCATGCCAACAGCCCATAATATAACTGCATATTCAGCAAGAATTAATGTTAAACATATTTAGCTATGGCTTGAGAAGGTTATAATGACTGCAAGAGTCGAGCGGGATGTTAAAGGCTAAGGAGTTTTGTCTGTTTCTTTTACTGATTATTTTTGGGTTAAACCATGATTTAAACAGATACAGCACATTCACACGCAATCGCTTTAGCAATAATGCATTCAAACAAATGTAATCTTACAGTGCTACTACATTATCAGTAGGCTATCTGATTTTGAAATCTTGAAGAAATTCATCGATCTGTATAGATAAAATAACAAAACAACTGTAATAACAAAAATGTACTGTTATTTTCCTCATAAACAAAATTTGCCCAGCCTGCCTAGAGTTTAATCTTTTGGCGGATTTGATGTATTCAAGATTTTTGTGATCGGTCCAAACAATAAAAGGAACCCCCGAACCTTCCAACCAATGAAACCACTCTTCCAAAGCGAGCTTGACTGCCAACAGCTCTCTGTTACCAATGTCATAATTATGCTCGGCGGGGAACAAATGGTGAGAAAAATACGCACAAGAATGCACCTTACTGTCCGTGAGGGAACGCTGGGATGGAACCCTTGCCAACCCCCACCCTCTGACGCGTCAACCTCTACCACAAACTGCCGGGAAGGATCAGGGGCAATGAGAATGGGTGCTGAAGCGAAGCAGCTCTTTAGTTTGGTAAATGCAGCTTCCGCTGCACTAGACCACCTGAAGGCAGTCTTGATGGAGGTTAAGGCAGTAAAAGGGGTGGCTAGCTGGCTGAAATTGCGAATAAACCACTGGTAGAAATTGCCAAAGCCCAGAAACCTCTGCAGGGCCTTACGAGACTCTGGGGTTGGCCAATTTACCACAGCCTGAATCTTGTCGGTATCCATGTGCACCCCCTCGGCCGAGATGATGTATCCCAAAAAAGGAACAGACTGTGCATGGAAAACGCATTTCTCCACCTTGGAAAAAAGCCCATTCTCTAACAGCCTCTGAAGCACTCGCCTGACGTGTTGAACATGTTCCTGGAGAGAATGAGAAAATATCAGTATGTCATCCAGGTAGACATAAATGAACTGATCTACCATATCTCTCAACACATTGTTGACTAGTGCTTGGAATACCACGGGGGTGTTACAAAGGCCAAAAGTAAGAACAAGATATTCAAAGTGCCCCCTGGGGGTATTAAAAGCGGTCTTCCATTCATCCCCCTCTCTTATGCGAACCAAATGATAAGCGTTACGGAGATCCAATTTCGTGAAAAAGGACGCCCCCTGCAGACGCTCAAAAGCAGACCACATCAACGGCAAAGGATAAGTATTCTTCACCGTGATGTCATTCAACCCTCAATAAATCAATAGAGGGACGAAGAGAGCCGTCTTTCTTTTTCACGAAAAAAAATCCCGCACCCGCTGGAGAGGAAGAGGGGCGGATGATCTTGGCTGCTAATGAATCAGAAATATATTTCTCCATGACCTCCCTCTGCGGATTAGAAAGCAAATATAATTTGCCTTTAGGCGGAGACGTACCTGACAATAACTCTATAGCACAGTCATAGGGACTATGTGGAGGTAGAGAAGCAGCCCGAGACTTACTGAACACTCTCTTCAGGTCGAGGTACTCACGTGGCACATTAGACAGGTCAGTGTGATCATCCTGAAACACAGAACAAGACACAGGAGAACAAGCAGACAACAGACATGACGCATGACAATATTTGCTCCAGGACAGGACAGAATTCTTTCCCCAGTTTATGTGGGGATTATGGAGCACTAGCCAGAGATGCCCCAAAACCACAGGAGCAGAAGGAGTGTTAGTGAAGAGAAAGTCAATGTTCTCAGTGTGTTGTCCAGAGATTATGAGTTTAACGGAGACTGTGGAATGTGTGACGGAGGGTAACGGCTGACCATTTAGGGCCACCGCAGAGATGGGCTGAGAGAGTTCCACCATGGGTATCTTAAGTCTTATAGCCACATTAATGTCTAAAAAATTACCCTCTGCCCCCGAATCCACCAAAGCCTAACAGTCGAAAGAGAGAGAATGGAGAGTCAGTCTTACCGGTAGCAATGTAACAGAAAGAGAGGATTTAAGAGTTGCTCCACCCGTCAGTAATCTCTTACCTACTGGCGGGCACTGGCTTTTACTAGACATTGCAGAACGACCAGCAATGTCTAGTAAAAGCCAGTGCCCGCCAGTAGGTAAGAGATTACTGACGGGTGGAGCAACTCTTAAATCCTCTCTTTCTGTTACATTGCTACCGGTCGTTCTGCACTGGCTTTTACTAGACATTGCAGAACGACGTGACCGGCGGCTCCACAGTATAAGCACAAACCTCTCTCTCTGCGTCTCTGCTTCTCCTGCTGTGAAAGGCGAGACCTGGCCATCTGCATGGGCTCGGAATCTGGAAAAGAGAACTCACTCTCGCCAGTGACTGATGATAGGCTGCTCTGATGAGTGACGTCAGGGATTCTCCGTAGTGTCTTCTGTTGGACACGCCTCCTTACTCTGGCATCCACCCGAATAGCCAGCTCAATGAGCTTATCCGCCCCCATGGGTAAATCTGAGGTATAAATTTCATCCTTGATGGTGTCCGAAAGTCCGTGAAGAAACAGGTCCAACTGCGCCTCAGAATTCCAGCAGCACTCCGCGGCTAAAGTGTGAAATTCGATAGAATAATCGGCTACGGTGCGATCCCCTTGTCACAGCTCCACGAGAAGTCTAGCTGCCTCTCTGCCATAAGCAGCGCGATCAAATACCTTCTTCAGCTCCTGCAGAAACGCTTGGAAGGAGGCGCAGCACAGAAGTCTCTGTTCCCACACAGTGGTTCCCCAGCTGGCCGCTCGTCCAATGAGCAGCGTTATAATGAACGCCACCTTAGATTCCTCGGTGGGAACGATGACGGTTGAAGAGACATATAAAGGTAGCATTTAGCTACAAATGAGCAGATGACCATCAGGACAAGACCACAGGAAACAGATGATTCTTCTTGCACAGTCTGACTTTGCTGCAGCCTGGAATTTAACTACTAGTTTCGTCTGGTCAGAGGAGAACTGGCCCCCCAACTGAGCCTGGTTTCTCCCAAGGTGTTTTTCTCCATTCTGTAACCAATGGAGTTTCGGTTCCTTGCCGCTGTCGCCTCTGGCTTGCTTAGTTGGGTCACTTCATCTACAGCGATATCGTTGACTTGATTGCAAATAAATGCACAGACACTATTTAAACTGAACAGAGATGACATCACTGAATTCATTGATGACCTGCCTTTAACTGTCATTTTGCATTATTGACACACTGTTTTGCTAATGAATGTTGTTCAGTTGCATTGACGCAATGTATTTTGTTTAAAGTGCTATATAAATAAAGGTGACTTGACTTGACTTGAAATGAGCGACACAACTGGGGCTCCCCGGAAAAAAAAGGCTGCTGGTGGTAGACGAGGCTAAGGAGAATGAATGCTTTGATCCACGGCGGCTGGTGGATTGGACGCAGGTGGTTGCTGAGAAGAAATGGTCTAACTTGAAGTGCTGAAACTGAGCAGTAAGTTCCGAAACCTGAGCGACCAGGGCTTGGACAGCACGACCCGTGGCCATCATCTGATCCTCCTGGCGTTCCATGCGAGAGATACTACTGGTTAAAAAGTCTCGTAATTCTGCCGAGCTTGCTGGATCCATCTTGGTTGGTTTGTTCTGTCATAATGATCGAGTCACGAGATCCAAGTCCAAGGTAAAAAATTGTTTATTTGTAACTCTTGACAGTCAGCAATGAGAATGTAGGAAGACGATGGCATAACCCCAGATGAATCAGGTCCAGATCGCTCAAGCTGCAGTAACTCAAACCCAGCACAGGAGTCCTAGTTGGGCGAGGAATAAGGTCCAGAGAATCCCAACTGGAGGGACAGGAGCACAACTACACAAGACAGAAAGACGAGAATCAACGAACCAACAACACGAACAGGAAACCAGCCAAACTTAAAGGCAGTGGAAATGAGCTGCATCTGGTGCTCATTAACGCAGCTGCTTCTAGTTAACAGATGCACACAATTAGACAGAGACGCAGGATGAGTGCACTGACCCATGAACCGTGACAACAACATTGTATAATCTGTTACTTCAACAACATCCACAAAACATCCTCAAAATGTTGCAGATAAAATGTTCTAGCTTTGTTATTATGTCACATTAGAAAAACATTTTATAAAAGATAACACAATCTCAGACCTCGATGACATCCTTATAACATTCTTCTCACGTGGCTGTTCTTTCTTTGTTATCTTGAAACATTATGCCAATGTTTTATTGACAACATTGTATAATCTGTTACCTCGACAACATCCTCAAAATATTGCAGGTTAAAGGGGGTGGTAAAACATGTTTTTTCGAAGGCTTGATTGTGTTTGTGGGGTGCACTGTAACATGTGTTCATGGTTCATTTTAAAAAAATTGCAGCGATTTGACTACCTCCTCAAGTTTCTTCAAGGATAAGAAGCCATCTATGAGAAGCTGGACCAACTGAGAGAGGAGGAACCAAAACCAAAATCTGAACCTCGGCAAGCTCAAACCAAAACCTCCACACAATTAAGCAGCCAGGCTCAAGGATGTGTGGTCTGCGGAGATGGCAAGCATTAGAAAAGGTTATATTTCTGCCAAAAGTTTCACACTCTTAAGCTGTCAGAGAAAAGAAATGCTGTCAGGAAGCTGGGAGCCTGCAAAAAATGCCTTGAGATTCACAATGAAGGTGACTACTGTAAATCAGAGTTTCTGTGCAGGAGACCAGACTGCATAGAACAGCGTGCTGTAGAACACCACTATTACCTTTGCCCGAGAGCTGGTACGTTCAAAGGGAATGTTGTCCAGGGGTCCAATAACAACGGCAAAGTGGGAGGTGACACGAGAGTGTTATACCCAAGCTCAAGAAGAGTTTGTTAAAAGTCTCTCACCGGAACTTGCAAAGAAGTGTCGCAATGCCTTTTGCAAGACTGTAGTCAGTACCTCTCATTTGTCCAACCAAAGCAGTCTTCTAGCAGAGAATGGAATAGTGGAGTGGCCAGTCATCATGATGCTCTTAGAGGTCACGGCCAATGCAGGACAAAAAGTTGGGACTTTGATCGACCTGGCATCAGATACAAACTACATAACTCATGATGCAGCTAATCGTTTGAACCTTAGAAGTGAAGCCATAATCCTTGTTGTCCACGGTGTGGGAGGAATGAAAGTTCAAGTTACCACAAAACGGTACCTCCTAAAGATCCGGATCCGCACAGAGCAGGGCAACTTCAGATCCCACCAACTCCTCTGCTATGGTTTGGACAGCATTGCAGATATCCACAAACATGTGACAGCCAAAAGACTCCAAAAGTTCTTTCCAGATGTCCCCCAAAATGAACTTGTGAGACCAAGACAGATACAGCTTTTGATAAGCCATAAGGAAGGGCGACTGGTCCCACAGAAAATACGCACTATTGGGGACCTGGTACTATGGGATGGGCCATTGGGAAAGACAATTGCAGGGACACACCCTGGTCTGTTTGAAGAGGTTACAGTTATAGCACACCAGTCCAGAGCGCACTTCGCCAGGTCTATGAGAACAGCAGCATTGATGTATGAAGAGCATATCTGCATCAAACCTACCATCAAGTCTTCTTATTCTGCTATTACCACTCTGGATTTAATTGAGTGGTGGAGATGGGATAGCATTGGCGCCCCCTGCACTCCAAAATGTGGAGGATGTTGCTGCGTCAGTTGTCAACCTGGTGGCAAAGAAATTACTCTGGCTGAAGAAAGGGAGCTGGAAGTTGTAAGGGGTGGCCTTACTTATGTTGGTGCTGATGATCACAGTGATAGTCCACACTGGCATGCAAGATATCCTTGGCTCATTGACCCAACTACATTGCCAAACAACAGAAAAGCAGTGGAGGCAACCTTCCTCAGAACAGAGAGACAGCTCGCCAAAGAACCGCAGTGGAAAAAAGCCTATGGAGCTCAAGTCCACGAAATGGTTAACCGCCGGGCTGCAAAGAAGTTGACCAAGGAGGATCTAACTAACTGGAATGGACCTGTCTGGTATATTAGTCATCTTATCGCACCCAACCCCGATTCTGTTACAACTCCGGTAACACTTGTCTGGAACAGCAGTCAGAAGTACAAAGGCCAAAGTCTTAATGACCTTTTGATGAAAGGTCCTGACGTTCTCAACTCGATTCGAGCTGTCCTTCTCAAGTTTCGCCAAGGCTCCTTCGCCGCTCTAGGAGATGTCAGAAAGATGTATAATTCTGTGTGGCTAGAGGAGAGGGAAGTCCATCTACACCGGTTCTTGTGGCGTAATTCAGAGGGCGATGAGCTAGAACAATACGCCATATCCAGAGTGAATATCAGGGACAAGCCAGCAGGATGCATAGCGCAACTTGCTGTGAGGGAGACGGCTAACCTGCCTCAATTCAGCCACCTCACAGATGAATGTCAAGTATTACATGAGCACAGCTACGTCGATGACATCTTGACATCCCACAACTGCCGTAAAAGACTCAAAGTCATTACAAAGAATGTGGAGCTGATTCTAAAAGCAGGAGGGTTTGCATTGAAGCCTTGGGTCTTCTCAGGCCAAAGCAAAGGAGAAAGAGAAAAGGCATCACCAAATATTGTTGTCCTGCCGAACCAGCTTAAGGAGGAAGACAACAAGGCGCTAGGTCTCGGCTACATTGTGGAAGAAGACATGTTGCATGTCATGGTGAGGGTCAACTTCTCCAGGCGGAGGAAAAAGATGAGACTTGGACAAGACCTGCTGCTAGAAGAAGTACGAGCACAGTCACCAGACCCGCTGACAAGACGTGAACTGCTGAGTCAAGTTTCTGGCTTGTACGACCCAGGTGGCCTGGCAACACCATTAAAACAAAAAGGGGCTATCTTGGTCCGAAGGGCATTACAAGGGGCAAAACCAAAGTGCAGCATGGTCAAGGACACATGGGACTTTCCCCTGTCGAATAAGCTCCGCAAAGATGCAATTGGAATTTTTGAGGAGTACGTGCAGCTGTGCAAAGTAATGTTCCCAAGAACCCTTACTCCACCAAAGGCAACAAATGAACCAGTGGCTGTCACTTTTTGAGATGGCAGTGAAAGCTCCTATGGTGCTGTCCTCTACCTGTGGTGGGACTGCAACAAACAATTAACAATTCGACTAGTGGAGTCAAAAGCAAAGCTGTCACCTCTAGACCAGAAGGGGGATGCGGTCAAAGCAGAACTTTGCGGTGCAGTTTTTGCAAGTCAGTTTTTGCAAAATGAGGAGGAAAGCCTGGGTCATCCAAGGGAGGAAAATTGCCCAAAACGTAGTGGAGAACTGCCTTTTCTGCAAAAAGTCAAGAGCAAGAAGGTGCAAACAGGTAATGGCTGACCTACCTCCTGAAAGGACCACACCTGCAGCTCCGTTCGAGTTCACTACAGTCGACCTCTTTGGACCGTACCTTGTCAAAGATGACATCAAGAAACGGGTCTCAATGAAAGTGTGGGGTGTCGTCTTCAGTTGTACAGTCGACAGAGAGCTTCTTGATGGCTTACCAACGCTTTACTGCAATAAGAGGGCACCCAAGAAAGATCTGGTCTGACCCGGGGACAAACTTAATCGGTGCCAAACCTGTCCTAAGAGAGCTGTACCAGTTCCTGGATGCTCAGAATAGAACTTCGATAGAAGAGATGTCGGCTCAAAAAGGTACCAAATGGGAGTGGACAATTCACCCTGCTGACTCACCTCACCGCAATGGGGCTGCTGAAGCCGCTGTCCGCATTCTCAAGAAGGCACTGCAGAGCCTGGGCAACAACACTGGCCTCAGCTACAGTGAGCTTCAGACAACACTACAACTTGCTGCAAACCTTGCCAACGAATGCCCAATTGATGCCAGGGTGCAGAGCCATGAAGAAAGTGTGCAGTATGTGTCACCTAACACACTTCTCCTGGGCCGAGCCTCTTCAAGCGGTGAGATCAGAACATTTGACTTTGTAAACTACCCTTACAAGAGATTCAGAGAGATGCAGAACCAAGTCAACAAGTTCTGGCGGTCTTAGAGCCAGCTTGCCGGCCCAAACTTATTTCTGAGAAGTAAATGGCACACTTCGCATCGCAATGTTGCTGTCGGAGATATTGTCTGGTTGTGCGACCAAAATGCAGTGAGGGGCCAATTCAAGCTAGGACGAGTGGTGAGCGTCAATCCAGATGCTAAGGGCATTGTTCGAGACGTAATTGTCAAAGTGGTCCAAAGCTCCTGCCTTCCTGTTACAAAACCCACACTAAACCGGCCATCAGTCAAAGTCCTGAAAGAAGCTATCCAAACCACAGTCCTGCACAGAGATGTTCAACGCCTGGTTGTCTTGCTACCAGTTGAGGACCAAACTCGGAGCTGACTGGCAGTAAGCAGGTGCTGATTTACGATCATTCCATCAGTTCCTGTGGGAAGATCGAGTGGGAGGTGTGCTGACAAACTGCCTGGGAGCTCCTCAGTGGTGAAACTCCTCCTCCTTCAATCAGTGGTGAATCAGGTGGAACAAATTTTCCAGGTAATATGAGCGTGCCAGTACCTGGCTCTGTTGTTGTCTTTAGACCGCAGTGAAAGGAGCATTTAAAGCACCACAAGACCAAGGAAACCATCTTTGTCATCAAGGTGACTGTGCAAGACCAAGCCTTCCGCAACACTGTGAAGGACAGCCGGTAAGCCCCATATTGGCCATGTTTGGCTAGACTGACTTAAGCAGTGCAGTGCTAATGGTACTCTGGAAAACACAAATTCTTAACCCTTGTTGACTTTGATAGGACTTTTGCAGTGGTATTTGTAAATTCAAATGTTGTTTGTGGGGTATAAAAGAAAAGTAAGAAAAGCCAAATTCATTGTTTGACAAAGAATGTGTTTGCAATGGTTAAAAGTAATTTAAACTTTGTAGAAATCTTAATAAACCAAGTTCTTAATTCAGTTAAAAATGTATAGTCTAAAATTATTTGGCTAAAGATACTTGGTTAAAAGATAAGAAAATTAAAATACCAATTGATTGTTTTGTAAAGGATATAAAGTTGTGTGGCTACAATGATGCTTTAGAATAATTCTTTACTATGAAAATACTGCTTAAAAGTGGAAACCTTGTATTTTATAATGACAGTATTGTGTTTATCTGAGGTGGATGAGAAGAATTGTTTAATTTGGCTGTCAACTCCAATAATAACTTGTATTTGTCATCTATTTTGAGGTTTTTCACCTGTTTACCGCTATCAAGGAATGGTAAATAAAAGACAAACAACTGTTCCCAGGGCTGTTTATTGAGTGAAATCCAGTTAAAAGCTTCATGTGGAGGGATTGTCCTTTTCAAGTGGGGAATTGCACAAGAGATGGATCAGAACTTGACAAAGCCAGTCCCTCAAAAATACGCAATTGACTCAGATTGGTTAGCTGGCCCAGTGTGTTGTGATTCACTAACCGCCTAGTGCACGTTTTTCGGAAGTGTCACGCCCCTTACCTTTACCGGTAGTCTGTGCGTTGGTGGTATTAAAAACAATGGCGTCAATAAAACCATACCAATTTGAGCCCGAATCGGACCCAGAAACAGATACTTTTTTCAGATACTTATTTAGACACGTTATTTAATTGTACTAATTATAATACCTGATGTTTAAATTATAACAAAAATAAGTATTTGTCTATTAACGAAAGTGTATTCAAGAACCTTTTATATTAAAAAAATAATATATAATTTTATTAGGTGTACATATAATAACTGTTTAAAAAATGCCAACTGAAGTTGAAAACATCTGCTGCAAAGAAATACAGAAGGTAGTGTAATAAGCTCGTGTCCTACTCCACCCCACCACACTGGTGGAGAATGTGGGCAGGACAGTAAAAAGGACACCGACAACCCCTCCCCACACGGCGTTCTACGACTGGACTGGTTTGGATTGTTTTTTTGTTTTGTTTTTTTTCCCACGCTCCTTGCCTCATGTATTCTCTCTGGTTCCCCAGGTGGCGCTCCTTCCCCAACGATGGAAGAGCTGTTGAAGCACCTCACCGAGGTGAGCATCCGCCAGCAGCAAATCAGAGAGGACATGGCCTCCCGGCAGGGGGAAACCGAACGTGAGTTGGCCGCGCTCCGTCTCGCCACAGCCACGCGAACTCCGCTACCTGACCCCCATGTCCAGGCAACCCAGCTACTGCCCGGGATGACAGTACACGATGATGTGACGATGTACCTCCAGATGTTTGAGACCGTGGCCCAAGGAGGAATGGGCGTGCATCGTTGCCCCACTGCTCATGGGAGAGGCTCAGCAAGCGTACTTCGTGCTTCCCCTGGAACAAAGCACCTCCTACGAGGACTTACGGAAGGAGATCCTGGAACGGATGGGGCTGTCTCTGATCAGCGCTGCCCAGCTGTTCAACGAATGGACCTTCGACCCACGGCAGCCAGCCCAGGCTCAAGCCGCTAGCCTCTCCCGTCTGGCCCAACACAGGTTGCTGGCCGGGGGTCCCACCGTACACCAGGTAGTGGAGCGCGTTGTGGTCGACCGCCTCCTACGTGCCCATCCCCGCCCCCTACGTCAGGCCGCCGGTATGCGGAACCCGGCCAACTCGTCGAGGCCATAGAGCTGGCGGAGGCCACCCAACAACGGGAGGCAGAGAAGAGAGCGCCGCCATTTCCCCGAAGGGGGGTCCAGGGGTCCGGGGGTTTCTCCAGG
Source organism: Carassius carassius (assembly GCF_963082965.1). Taxonomy (NCBI): domain Eukaryota; kingdom Metazoa; phylum Chordata; class Actinopteri; order Cypriniformes; family Cyprinidae; genus Carassius; species Carassius carassius. The sequence continues at coordinate 26,472,103 of NC_081766.1, read as the reverse complement.
GAGCAGCACGAGGACGATTGCCTCAAGCACTGTTGGGCTCAGGTGAGGGTTGCCGAAGGAAAGGAGCTTCAGCCAGCTCCCCACCCAACGCCCCATTTCATCGTGGATAATGGCCTGCTTTACTGTGTCGACCAGCGGAGGGGGGGAGGAGAAAACCCTGCTGGTGGTCCCGCGCAGCAAGACGGAGGTGGTGATCGAGATCGCCCATGCCCATCCAATGGCAGGCCACCTGGGAGCCCAAAATACGATCCAGCGCCTCCGTGACCGATTCAACTGGCCGGGCCTAGAGGCTGAAGTCCGACGGTTCTGCCAGGCTTGCCCAACGTGCCAACGGACGTCGCCTCGGATCCCTCCCCCCAGCACAAACACATCCTTGTCATCGTGGATTATGCCACCCGGTATCCTGAGGCAATCCCCCTCCGTAAAGCCACAACGAAGGCCATCGCCCAGGAGCTCTTTTCCTCTTTAGCCGGGTCAGCATCCCCTCTCAGATCCTGACTGACCAGGGTACCCCCTTCATGTCCCGGATGATGGCGGACATTTGCAAGTTACTGAAGGTTCAACAGCTCCGCACCACGGTGTACCACCCCCAGACCGACGGGCTCGTCGAGCATTTCAACCAGACCCTGAAACAGATGTTGCGCCGAGTGGCGGCCGAAGACAAACGGGACTGGGATCAGATGCTCCCCTACGTGCTCTTTGGCATTCGAGAAATCCCTCAGGCCTCAACTGGCTTCACCCCGTTCGAACTACTCTTCAGCCGACAGCCCCGCGGTCTGCTCGACATTGCCCAAGAGGCCTGGGAACAACAGCCGGCGGTACACTGAACCACCGTTGAATATGTGCGTAAGATGAGGGAACGGATTGACCGAGTGATGCCCATCATCCGGGAACACCTCGTCAATGCACAGCAGGCGCAGCAACGGCATTACAGCCGGGCGGCCCAACCACGGGAGTTCCAGCGAGGAGACCATGTCCTGGTGCTGGTGCCCACAGCCACCTGCAAATTCTTGGCCACCTGGCAGGGCCCCTAAACAGTCACAGAAAAGGTTGGCCCCGTTATGTACCGTGTGCGGCAGCCCGGTAGAAGGAGGGAGGATCAACTCTACCACATTAATCTTCTGAAGCACTGAGTCGGGACCACCACCGGGGACCATCGTCCGGCAGGGGCCCTACCGTGTCCCGGAGGTTAGGAGACATGCCATCGAGGAAGGAGTACAGGAGATGCTGAGGTTAGGGGTAATCGAACCACTCAGAGACCTGGGAGGACCACCTGGAGCGGCTGCGGAGGGTGCTGATGGAACTACGCCGGGCTGGCCTGACCGCCAACCCCTGGAAGTGTCATCTGGCCTTCGCCAAAGCCAAATACTTGGGATATCAGGTGGGTCGCGGCCAGATCAAACCTCAAGAGAAGAAGGTGGCAGCTATCCTCTCCGCGCTGCGGCCCACCTCCAAAACACAGGTACAGGCCTTTTTGGGGTTGGCGGAGTATTACCGCTGCTTTATCCCTGACTTCTCCTCCTTAGCTTCTCCCCTGACAGACCTGACCAGGAAGGGACAGCCGGAGAAGGTCTCGTGGACCTCCGAGACGGAAACAGCATTCCTCAGGATCAAGGCGTCCCTCACAACAGAGCCAGTCCTCCATGCCCCCGACTTCAACCGCCCCTTCCTGCTGTAGACGGATGCATCCGACACCGGGCTGGGAGCCATCCTATCACAGGGCCACAACGGTGAGGAACACCCAGTGATGTTTATAAGCTGAAAGATGACCCCTGCAGAACAGCGGTACACCACGGTAGAGAGGGAAGCGTTGGCCGTCAAGTGGGCAGTCCTGGAACTCAGGTATTACCTCATCGGCCACCACTTCACCCTCCTAACAGATCACGCTCCCCTGCAGTGGATGGCCCGGGCTAAGGAGACCAATGCCAGGGTGACGCAGTGGTTCCAGGACTTTAACTTCACCGTACAACATCGAGTGGGGATGGCCAACGCCGATAGACTCTCCCGTCTGTGGTCAGCTTTCGCAGGTCTGTCAGGCTCCACTCCCCTCCCTCCCTCCCCCGACCTCCCCGCTTCTCCAGAGGAACAGGATGACACTTAGGGGGAGGGGGAGTGTGACACGTGTCCCGAGCTCTCATCAGCGTAGCCCTGGAAATGGAGCAGGCACACCTGCACCTGCTCATCACGGGCTGAGCGGCCACACCTGCGCCCCATCAGCCGCTGCTCTTATAAACCCCGCATGTGGGCACAGAGGTGAGCGATGTCTCCGCAAGACTCGGCTAAACTTGTCTTTCCCTTTGCCCGCAGAGAGCAGCGTGTGACCGACAGCCCCAACACACACATGAGAGCACGGACCCACACTGTACCAGCGCACCATTAGCCAAGACGCCGAGCACCAAACCGCCTCACAGCAACGCCTTTTACCACCCCTTTTTATCAATAAAATCCATCCTTCAGGGAGCTTACCTTCATCCTCGAGTCGTGTCCTACTTCACCCCGCCACAATATATATATATATATATATATATATACACACACAAGACATGTTTTTCAATACTATCAAAATATAAATTTTATCAAACATATTTACACATCACATATACATGTTTCCAATATACCACTGGTTTTATATATAATATTGAGGTTTTCCATTCCTGCCGTTTCTGTTATCTGGCCTATTGCAGCTTTGTCAGCTTTGGTAGCTGGGGCTACCTAGGACAAAGTGTGAGGGTTGTCATACCATCATGTGTCGTTACCCGGATCCTCCTGCAGTTTCCTGATCCAGCTGGACAGTATGTTGGGTTCCAACCACCCCTCGACTGTATCGTGACACACCGTGGGCAATCATCTCTTCTAAGGAGGGTTTTTCAAACTGTGATGACAGAGAAGGTGGGATGGGAATTGAATGCAGCTCTTCCGCATATGGCTTGGTTTCCACAAAGACTTCATGTATCAGAAGGCTCATAAGGTCATCGACATAGAATACCAAAAGTCACTCTATGGTTTTACATAATTACTTATAAATAATCTACCTTTGTCTTATAATTTACATTTGTGTAATATTTATAAATATTTTTGTAAGCTTATATTTATTTTATTATAGCAATTTTTTCACATTATTGTTAATAAAATACATTTTACAACTTACTGTATGTTGGTTCTATTTTTACTGGCATTGCTGTGCATTCCCCTTTTTTGGACTTTGGAAAAATTTACTTATACACAGCCTGTCCTTCAGTTGTTGTTGCCTGCACGTGGTTAGCATTTGCATTATAGTGCATTGCTGCAAGATACGGCCTGTAATCATTGTACAATCCATAAAATATGAAAAGATTAGTAGACTGCATTGTGGCAAATAAACAAACAATTCTGAATAAGAGACGAATGTTCAATCAATGATTATAATGGTTTCTTTCTTGCAAGACAGGTTCGCGGTCGCACAGTCAATCAAGAGAATGTGAGAGTGCACACCAAGATGGGAGGCTCTCTACCTCTTTACATCTCTGCTACTCATAACATAGATAACATAGGGCCACAGGCAAGGCTCCTAACCAATTGAACCTTTTTGTGCCTTATTAGGAAAGTTCATTATTTATTATAGGGAAAGATCATTAATATTAATTAAATAATTAATAAAAATAATTTCCATAACAATTGTTAGAAACAATGTTTATAAATATTACTGAATATGTCAAAGATTATTACCTGCACAACATTCCTATGAAATGGAAAATCACGTTCTTTGGGGCAAAACGCAAAATCAGACTGTGAAATGCCTCCGGTGACGATGTCTGAAAGTGGTGGCTGAGCTTTTCTATATCCTTGAGAACTCTCTTGTTGTATAATAGCTTTTCCACTTTATGGAGTGCTATTGATTCTGTAACCAAACAGATAAAAAAATATGAAGAAAATCTAAAAATGTTACCAGTTTACTATCATTTTATTTAGTCTCTCTATACAGTAATACCTGGTTGGAACCATTTTTTGGATCCCTGGAAACTTTGTCTGGGTGTTCACACTTGGTTATCATGAACATGTACATTTTGTATGTGATTCTGCAGTGAATTCCACTTCGCCACCTTTTCTGGCCCAGACTTTTTAATGACAGATAAACATGGTTTTTGATGGTGTGCAGCCATTTTTTCAGCACCTTGCTGTCCTTCATTTTTGAAAGTTTTGAAAGTTTCTTAGATAAATCTGTACAAAATAAAAGCTTGGTTGTACAATCATTATTTCCAGATAATCAAATTACGCCAAAAATAAAAATGAAAAAGTTAGGTTGAACAGTTGAACACAATTAACTGAACAAGAATCAATTTTATATTTCAAACACAAACATAAATAATTACCTTTCTCAAAGTGCCACACATCATAGAACTGAGTGATATTGCGGTACCTCAGGTACTTCTGAATCTGCGGATGGCAATCTGTGACTATGCAGTCAACAGCTAAACCATTATACTCCAGTTTGTTGAGACAACTCTTTAATCCCTCCTTTTCCATATGATAACTGCTGTAGCAGATCCGACTCGAACCAGACAAATTAAAGAGTCGATCAGGACTGTGGTTGAAACATGAGCCAAATTCCTCGGGAAGGCAACCGGAGGTCATAAATCAGTCCTAGTGCCACAAGTCAGAAACAAGTTAACCAACCAACCAACTCTTTCACAAAACAGCTTTCGACATTAAAACCATTAGAACAATTATTGACAATTTCAATTCGGAGAAGAGATTGTCAAATTTGGGGCAAGTAATTGAGATACAACGCCGGACATCACATGTAAACCCATGAGAGTTATACACAATATCCTTATACACTTCCCCCACATGGCAGAACCAGACTGAAATTCCTAAGGGGGGCCTTTGAACCTCTGGTCTCCACAGAAATCTTTTGTCAGAGAATGACAAAGAAACTGTCTTTTCTAGATATAAATGGACCAAAATGAACTCAAAAAGACTTATAAATGAATATCAGTCCATCGCTTCACTCCATATTCATTTATATGTAACCCACACATTTGACTATCATGTTTATAATCACTTATTGTGTGTCTTTTAATAACTATTGGATAGCTTAAGGATACATATTCATGTTTCCTATGTATGTGTTTGAATCTGTTAGCTTGAAACAGTTCTGACCATCAGTTATTTGTCAAATGTATCATATTCTTGTTATAGGAATCATGTCCAAAATTAGACCCTGCAAGAGCGGGAAAATTCGGACCATGTGCTTGATAAGATAACATATGATTTATGATACCCCTGAGCCAAGACAATATCTGATTGGTCAAGACAACATTTGAGGTGTGGCCAACAGGCTAGTTTAAATACTCAGGACACCATAAAATTTTGCTCTTAGCTTTTAGCTTTTGTTAAGCTTTTGCTATCAGTCATGTCTGCTTTAGCTTTTAGATTTAGCTTTGCTTTTGCTATCAGTCATGCCAGCTTTTAGTATGCTTTTAGTTTGCTTTTAGCTTTTAGCTTGTAGCTTTGCTTCCTAGCTTTAGCTTTTAGCCATGCTTTTAGTCATTACTGTTAGCTGTTCTTTGAGTGCGGTTCCAGCGTGCTTCGGCCTGCACGCCTGCTGCTACTTAGCCACGATGAGAAGAAACACCACCTAGTCTCATCAAGATTTACTTCTTTTCTTTTCCGTTTGAGATTTCCGTGTTCTGAGTTAAGTTTTGTAACCTAGTTCAACTTCAACCAGCCACACAACTCCGAGTCTTCAGCCAACGCCCCACCACGGGCTTCCCAAGACGTCATTTCAGGGACTACTGAACTTCCAGCCAATCAGCGACATCGGGAAACCCCCTTTCAACTCCCTTTACACAGGAGACACAAGTAACTTTACCTCCAGACTCTGATCTTTACTGGTGTATCTAATATAATTTTAACCTCATTGAGGAACTCAATGCGAGGGCTAATTAAGTGATTGATGGTTGTTCATGTCTATGCAATTTAACGTATTGCTGTAAACTTGGGATTCAGCATTTCCATTCTCTTAAACTCATCTTTCCCTAACTTTTGATCTTCCTGAAACTTGTGTTAATGTGTGCGTTTATGTGTTAGCTTAGTTTATATGTCTTAGATTTATCTAATAAAGCCTTATTCATATTGAAAAGAGAAGTATCTTGTGTTTTGTGCTTACAAGTTAATGTCTTAAACTGCCGATCTTGTTACTGTGCTAATTGATAGTGTTTTCACTATACTTTGGATATTAATATCCAGTGCAGATTTGATGTTAAACGGCTTGTTCAGTGAATCGCAGGGCGTCTCAGTGATCAGCTGTGAAACAGTGATTCTGTTCAAATTCCCTTTAAAATCTTAAATGATTCCCTTTGAGCTAAATTTACCTGTTTCCCTTACACTGCCACCAACCTCATTGCTCTGTTGTTGGGTACACAACATTTCAAATGTAAACGTATAAACAATAACACATTAAAGAAAGTGTAATTTTTTTTAAATGCTTAGGAATTACTAACCTGAACTAGTTGAAGATCCAGAATTTTGTTGGTTTCCATGTGCATAATGATGTAGCTGCCAAATTTGGCCAAGTGTCCTATTGTAAACATCATAATCATATATAGAACATTACTAAGAACATCAGTATCATAATATTTTAGGAAAACTCAAAGACTATAACATTTACATTTAATCATTTAGCAGACACTTTTATACAAAGCGACTTACAAATGTGAACAATAGAAGCAATCAGATCAACAAGAGAACAACAACAGTATACAAGTGCCATGACAAGTCTCAGTTAGTCTAGTATGGAACAAATAGCCAGGGTTGTGTTTTTTTATATGAAAGACAAGAAAATAAAGAAAAGTGTTTGTATATGTTGGTTAAGTGCTGGCAAAAAGATGAGTCTTTTTGAAAATGAGTAAAGACTCAGCTGTATGAATTGAGATTGGGAGGTCATTCCACCAGCTGGGCACAGTCCAGGAAAAGGTCAGTGAGAGTGATTTTGAACTTCTTTGGGATTGCACCACAAGGCGTCGTTCACATGCAGAGCGCAAACTTCTGGAGGGCACATATGATTGAACTAGTGAGTTTAGGTATGTTGGTGCTGTGCCAGTGGTCCTCTTGTAGGCAAGCATCAGTACCTTGAATTTGATGTGAGCGGCTACTGGTAGCCAGTGTAACCTGATGAGGAGAGGAGTAACAGGAGCTTTTTTTGGCCCATTGAAACAACCCTTGCTGCTGCATTCTGGATCAGTTGCAGAGACTTGATAGTACATGCAGGAAGGCCTGCCAGGAGAGCATTACAATAGTCCAGTCTGGAAAGAACAAGAGCTTGGACAAGAAGTTGTGTGGCTTGCTCTTACAGGAAGGGTCTAATCTTCCTAATGTTGTAGAAGGCAAATCTGCAGTACCAGGTCGTTGTAGCAATATGGTATGTGAAGCTTAACTAATGATCCATCACAACTCCTAGGTTTCTGGCTGTCCTGGAAGGAGTAATGGTTGACGAACCCAGCTGTACAGAGACGTTGTGATGAAACGATGGGTTAGCTGGAACCACCAGGAGTTCTGTCTTAGTAAGGTTGAGCTGAAGGTGATGGTCATTCATCCAGCTAGAAATGTCACTCAGACAGGCTGAAATGTGAGCAGCTACCGTCGGGTCATCTGGTTGGAATGAGAAGTAGAGTTGGGTGTCATCAGTGTAGCAGTGATAAGAAAAGCCATGCTTTTGAATGACAGATCCTAATGTAGTCATGTAGATGGAGAAGAGAAGTGGTCCAAGTACTGAGCCTTGAGGAACCCCAGTAGCAAGTTGTTGTGACTTAGAAACATAACCCCTCCAAGACACGCTGAAGGACCTATCGGAGAGGTAGGACTTAAACCACAGGAGTGCGGTTCCAGAGATGACTAAGTTTTCTGATAGTGGACAGAAGAATCTGGTGATTAACTGTTTCAAAAGCAGCAGACAGGTCCAGTAAGATGAGTACTGAGGATTTTAAAGCAGCTCTTGCCAGTTGCAGGGCTTCAGTAACCGAGAGCAGGGCAGTCTCAGTTGAGTGGCCACTTTTAAAGCCAGATTGATTGCGGTCCAATCAGTAAAATAAACAGCGTGATTTTTTTTAATACTCTAAATGTAACTGCCGTGTCAGCATGCATATCTCCAGCCACAGCAACATTTCCTCCCTCTTGCAGCTGTCTTATAAGATTCAGTTCATCTCGGTTCCACTTGTGTAGTATGGTAGGCTCAATGAAATTCCTGGCGTGAATCCTAAAAGTTACGAAATGCATCATCTGGAGCTTCATGGCCTTGAAAATCTATGAACATAGAAATGAAATAACATTGATACAGTACATGCATACTGAAACAACACAGTACTTTTTTGTTAATTTTATTGTAATTGTAATACCTTCTCTAGTTGTTTAAAAGATCCACTGGTAAAATACATTGCAGCAGACAATAGCCGGTTTCCAAGTGGGGTACTCCGTACAATGGGCTGGCTCTGCCACTGTCTGTGTTAGTTACACTTTTTGGAGATTTGTGCGATGCACATCCAGGGCACGAAGCTCCAGTTCCACCACATCCCAAAGATGCTCTGTTGGGTTGAGATCTGATGACTGTGGGGGCCATTTTAGTACAGTGAACTCATTGTCATGTTCAAGATACCAATTTGAAATGATTCAAGCCTTGTGACATGGTGCATTATCCTGCTGGAAGTAGCTATCAGAGGATGGGTACATGGTGGTCATAAATGGATGGCCTGACTGACTGACATCCAACTTCATGAAGTGTAGATGTAGTGGGGATCTCTTGGGAACTCGAACCCTGCTGAGATGTTTTCTGTAAGAAATAATGACAATATGTAATCAATGACCAAATAAGAGGAAAAACATACATTTGACATGTAAAATAATTGTATTGTAATAAATAATTACTGCATAATAATCATTAGACCACAAAAAAATAAGCTTCATAAGCAAGAATTTCATATAATTATTCTAACAAATTATATGACGTTACAGTCCTCCAAGGGATTTATTTATTTATTGATTGATTGATTAAAGACTGCTGATCTAACTTATAGTGATCATTTTGTACTTTTAGAATGATTATTCGCCAAATATCTGGCGCAAGAACTATACCCAAAACACTAAACATTGGCTTGACTATAGTAGCCAAATAAAACACAGAACCATGTTTAGCATGCCTGTAGATAAACAAACATGTAGATAAACAATACATAAAAGCTCTAATCAAATAATAATATACACTAATTTCAAGTTCGCTGTTGAGATTTAAAAAAAAAAAAGTTAAGTATGAATGAGCATTTAACAAACTGGTTTGCAGAGCCAAACAGCGTTGTCATTTGTTCACTTCCTTGCTACAACGTACATTTAGCAATACGAACTATTACAGGAAAACACATCGCCGTCATACTTACAGCTTGTGGCCCGTAAACAGCTTCTGTTTTTAAAGTTGGAACTGCTCCATCTTTCAGGACAAGCCGTTATGCAAATCCTGCATTGAACTCTTGATTGTGGAAGCATTCCTCCGTAAAATGTGCAGCACAGAGAGCGAGTAATAATTAAGAGGGACCGGGTTAAAAAAAAATTTCAACCATTGATCCCTAACTTCCCCATCCCTAGGAAGGCTGAACCAAGTGGACCTGCAACCCGGATGAAAATAACAGCGTTTCCTCGGCAACACTCCACAACAACTCTTCTCCAAAGCAATATAAAATGGCCTCACCCCCCTAATTTAATATTCTCAGAGGAGGGGTTTATGTAAATATTGGGCTTAGTGAGGTCAGCAACCCTGGAGGAATGTTGTGTAGTCCCTACAGGCCGTTTGCTATAGTCCTTAGAAATTGATTTCTTTAAGAGCAAATATCTCCCTTTGCTTTAAACCTTGAACGTTGTAACTTTGCAGATGTCGTTTATGCTAAAACAGGAACATTACACACTAGCTAAAGTTAGAAAAGTGAAATGGTGATTTACCACCCCTTTAAATGTTCTAGCTATTACATCACATTACAAGAACATTTTATAAAAAAAACATTACACAATCTCAAGTCTCATTGATGTTCCTATAATGTTCTTCTAATTCTGAGAAAATGTTCTTCCTTTGTAAACAGAAAAAAGGTAATGAGCAAAGTCAAGTCACCAATGATCTTCATGAGCAAAGTCAAGTCACCAATGATCTTCATGGGCACAGTCAAGTCACCAATAATGTCACCATTAACACCCATGAGTCAAGCAAAACCACAGTTAGAACTCAAGAGTCAAGTGAAGTCACTCTTGATCTTCTTGAGCAAGGTAAAGTCACCAATGATCTTCATGGGCAAAGTCAAGTCACCAATGTTCTTCATGGGCAAAGTCAAGTCACCAATGATCTTCATGGGCAAAGTCAAGTCACCAATGATCTTCATGAGCAAAGTCAAGTCACCAATGATCTTCATGAGCAAAGTCAAGTCACTAATGATCTTCATGAGCAAAGTCAAGTCACCAATGATCTTTCTGAGTCAAGTCAAGCCACTGTTGATCTTCCTGAACAAAGTCAAGCCACAGTTGATCTTCCTGTGGGCTTCTGTCTCATCCGCAAGGTTGTGGTGGTCCTCTACGCCACCCTGGTGGGCTTCGGTCTCGCCTGCTCGGCTGTGGTGGTCCTCTGTGCCACCCTGGTGGGCTTCTGTCTTGACCACACGGAGGTGGTGGTCCTCTGCGCCGCCCTGGTGGGCTTCTGTCTCGTTTTCTCAGCTGTGGTGGTCCTCTGCACCACCCTGGTGGGCTTTTGTCTCGACCACACGGAGGTGGTGGTCCTCTGCGCCGCCCTGGTGGGCTTCTGTCTCATCTTCTCAGCTGTGGTGGTCCTCTGCTCCGCCCTTGTGGGCTTCTGTCTCTACCACACGGAGGTGGTGGTCCTCTGCGCCGCCCTGGTGGGCTTCGGTCTCGTCTGCACGACTGTGGTGGTCCTCTGCTCCGCCCTGGGTGGCATCTGTCTCGTCTGCTCGGCTGTGGTGGTCCTCTGCACCACCCTGGTGGGCCTCTGTCTCAACCGCAAGGCTGTGGTGGTTCTCTGCACCACCCTGGTGGGCGTCAGTCCCATCTGGTCGGCTGTGGTGGGCTCCAGTTCCATCGGCGCCATCCCGGTGGGCTCCAGTTCCACCTGCTCCACCCTGGATTCCTGCCCTGTAGGCTCTGCCCTGGCCCCCTGAACTTTCCGTTCCCTCCTGGTCTCCTGGTTGTTGTTGTTTTTTCACTTCCTGTCCCTGTTCCCTTCTATGGACCTGGCCCTCAGTCCATCCCCCTTATCCTCCACCAGTCCACCTCCCTCCTGGTCTCTGTGTTGTTTGGTTTGTTCTTGGGTTCAGTGGAGCATCTGGTAGCTGCTCCTTAGAGGTGGGTAATGTCACAGTGTCTGGTCTGTGTTTGCCTGGGGGTGTACTACTGGTCTCACTTCCCCATAGTCACCCCACTGAAGGTACTACATTTCCCACATAGGAGTCCTTGTTTCATGTCACCCACAAAGCCATTTGTGTATATATACTCCAATATACTCCACAAAGCCATTCAGTTGCTGTGAGTTGGGAAGCTGTTCTGGTTGGCGGTACGGCGTGACCAGTGGTGTCCCTTTCAGCGATTCCCCTTGGCCCTTCAAGAAAAAGAGAAGATTTCCTAAAAGAGCAAATCACGGACAATTCACGTTTTTTTAAAGACGCCATTTCGTCCATGTCCTTCTTGATGTTTCCTGTCCTCTGACAATGGCCACAAGCATTGTTTTCCGTGTCTGGGCATTCAGCACGCTGAAGATGCGTTCGTGGATGGTTCATGCCCACACTGCGTGTGTGACCATGGCAACTGCGATCGCGTCTTTCCTTTCTTAAAGGGAAAGGAACAGAACCCTCTGTCACTACCCATTTTGGTTTCTCTGCCACAAGCAGAGGACCGCCGGCTAGTGCTCTGGGAGATTTGAAGGTGACAGTGAGAGCTTCTCTGCCGGGCTCGCCCCACGGACCTCTCACCCCTTCCAAAGTGCTTGTCCTGTGCGGCTGCTGGGTGATTCTGCTGGGCTGTCTTACGGCAGTCCCAGCGGATCATTCGGTTTGCAGCCGGGGATCAGATGTCGATTACAACATCGGGGGATGGGCTATTGACCTCTGTGGATGAAGATTCGGCGGGGCTGCCCCCCTCGGGTGTTGTTGCCACTGCCGAATCGGACCCGGAGTTGACAGCCGTGCTTGCCCGGGCAGCTGTGAGCATCAGGATGGAGGTGAATACACTGCCCAGCCCTAAGTGCTCATGGCTGCTCGATTGGTTCTTGGTGTAGAGCACGGGTCACAACCGCGTTTTACTCTGGTTCCTTTCTTCCCAGATGTGCATGGGGAAGTGACATAGCCGTGGTAGGGCAGCTAGGGGGTGCGTTGGCATTTCCCAGCAACAGAGTGTGATTGCGGTGCACTTGTGTCTGCAAAAAAACACCACTGGGAAGAATAGTCTGTGTCTCCCATCCAAGGCCTGTAAGCTGTCGGCCGCTCTTGCTGCCAAGGCTTACAGTGCTGTGGGCCGATCTGCCTCTGCCCTGCAAGAATAAAAGACTCGGACCTCACCTGTGGATTCAGAACCCATATGCGCATGTGCGGTCAACACAAAATAAATGAATCACTCTCTGAGACAACTCGGAAGTCCCGATATTAAAGATTCGTTCAAAATTAAGTTTATCACACGTTTGTAAAATATTTCGTCATACAGAATTACATTTCTATTAATTTTGCACTGATTTATGTGATCTGAAGAACTCAAACAGCTAACAGAACTAGAGATTACTCTTTTCTTATTGATTCGCGTCAGCTATGGCATCAGTGCGATATCATTAGTTTGTAAAGCTGTCAATCATCTCACATGAACCACGTGACCAAAAGGATGTCCTTCTGCAATGATGCTGTCTGTGTCATTGCAGTCTGTGTCATTGATAAAATATATGAAAGCATCTTATCAGCCTTTTCTAAAACTTCTCCAAAGCCTCCCATGATATGGTCTTAGAATTATAAAATGCATAATTCTAGAGATATCATCCTCAGATTTTAAATGAAGCATGACCACACTTGTAGCTACACTTTAGTTGTGGTTAGTGTGTAGTTGATACCCTACATTAAAAATATATATATATTATACATTTAATAAATATATTCTTAATATTTGTTGTTTTTGTTTTGCTAAAGCATTCAGACTGGGTACCTAAACATTGAATGCATACTAAATAATTTATTTTAATGGTTTGTCTGGATATAAGCCTCCCTCTCTATATCTCTTAAAAATGTTGTTCTCTCTGTTTTGTCATTTAGTAAACTTTATAGATTTCAACCATACTATTCCTTCTTGAGTCTCTTTAACAAGAACTTGGATTAATGTATGAATTGAATAGTGATTGTGTGACCTATATGAGGGAACAACCAGTGATACCCTTGGTAGTAATATCAAATGATAGCCTATAGCGATGTCATCAGGATACACATACACCGGTAGGCAGTGGCCCACCTTAATGTGTCCACGGTGTGGTCACCCTGAATTTATAGTTTACCCACCTCTTTTTTACCACAACACTTCTGAAAATAATAAACTGTTGGTTGACGTGTTTGTTTAGTTATTTTTTTCCATGGCTTTGCATTTTCTTGCACGTGCCGCTTTACAGACCCTGCACAACAACCGCATTACAATTGGTGAGTAACTTAGATTTAAGTTAATTTATCTGCTATTCTGTTGTCAACGCTGTATAGCACAATGGAAATCATATTACTCCCTGCATTCTGCATTTAAAGTCATGTACCTCACTTACCATTAGCTTGCTCAAATGTTGTTGATGTTTAGGGAAATGTAAATATAGCTGTTATCTGCTTTGTTGCTAAGAAATGTGTAGTATATGTTTAGCATTATTCATATTATTAAATGTATGACATTTGTCAAAAAGAAATCCAATGTTTTATTACATTTTTTTGATATAGATTTCCTTTAGATTATGAATCACAAAATTTAAAAAAATCATAGATGTTTTATTACATTTCTTTTAATCTATAATTCCTGTAGTTTATAAATCAAAATATACAAATTTCATAGATATTTTTTACATTTCTTTCAGTGTAGAATTCCTGTAGTTTATAAATCACAAAATTTACATATTTCATAGATTACATTTCTTTTTATTTAGAATTTGTGTTGTTTGTAAAGTATAGTAATTAAAATGTACAAATGTAATTATGAATAATGGAAATATGTACACAAATACAAAAAAAATTTTTCAAAAACTTTTCTTATTATTTTTGCAGGCTTAGTAATGCTTCAGTGTGTGGTACTCCTCAAAACATAGTTCAGCACACGAGGGAGTGTTGCACGGCACACACATGTATTTAGTGAGGCTCCTCTGCTTGCTCTTGCGTATACTGGAGAGGCAGACCTTGCAATGTCGCCTGGTCCGGCTGCCCTTGGAAGTGGTCTGAGGTACTTAAGACGGAAAATGGCTGTAAGGTGCAGAGGAGTGTCCAAAGCAGGATAGCCCCCTTTGGATGGACATCTAATCACACCGGTGTGATCGTACGCTTCAGGGACCAGCCAAGACTGATCACACCGGTGTGATCGTACGCGTCAAAGGGTTAATAAAACATTGCAATAATGTTTCAAGATAACAAGGAAATAACATTTTCTCAGCCACATAAGGAGAATGTTTTAAGAACATCACTGAGACTTGAAATTGTGTAATGTTTTATAAAACGTTCCTTTAATGTGACACAACAAAGCGAGAAGGAGGAGGGCCGGGTGGAGAATCATTTTTTTTCCACCGCTGGTCTAACGGCCAGTGGTACCCACATTTCCAATAAAGGAGCAATTTCCCTTTCCTCTGAGTTGCAAGGCTCGTGGGTTGACAATGAGCAATGCACTGCCTCCTCATTCTCACCCACGACGCCCCCTTTCGCCAGTGGCCAAGAGGTCGCGGTTCGGAGACGCAACGCCTCTCCACACATCTCTGGCCAGTTCCTCCGGGAAAAGGGGGAGTTTTGCTGTGATGACTCAGAACGCAATGCTTTCTGGGCCAATAGACACAACTCCCCATCGCTGCACCACTGCAGGTATGTCGACTGTCCCTTTGGTGCCACTTGTACAGAGTTTCCGGGCGTGGCTTGCACTGCCCAACCCATCACACTGGCTCATTCCGACGGTTCAACGGTTACGCAATTCATTTCACCCGGTGACCTCCCAAGTTCAATGGCATTCTCAAGACTTCGGTGGGAGTCCTGGACACCTCTGTCTTGCGCGAGGAGATTGCTGTCCTGCTGGCGAAAGATGCAATCAAGCCGGTCCCTCCAGCTGAGATGAGGAGCGGGTTTTACAATCCTTACTTCATCGTACCCAAGAAAAGCGGTGGCCTTCGACCTTTCCTGGATCTGCGAGTCTCAAATCGGGCCCTGCACAAGCTCCCGTTCAAGAGGTTTGCAGCGATCGACCTGAAGGACGCGTTCTTTCATGTCTCAATCCTCCCTGGCCACAGACCGTTTCTGCAGTTTGCGTGTCAGTACAAGTCCTCCTCCTCTGGCTCTCCCTGTCCCCTGTGTCTTTACAAAGGTCGTGGTGGGTGCCCTTGCCCCACTCTGGGAAGTGGGCATCAGGATCATCAACTTTCTCGATGGCTAGCTCATCATGGCCCAGTCCCAGAGGAGTTGTGCGATCACAGGGACCTGGTGCTTCAGCACCTCAGTCAGTTGGGGCTCTAGGTCAACCTAGAGAAGAGCAAGCTCTCCCCTGTGCAGAGAATCTTGATATGGAGTTAGACTCTGTGTGTATGATGGCACGACTGACCAGAGAGCGGGCCTAGTCAGTGCTTGAACAACTTTAAAGACGTCACTTCCTGTTTGTAGTTGCTGTTTGTACAGCGTTTGAGCTCCGTCTCTATATTCTTTTTATCGACTATTTTTTAATCTTAAAAATCAATTTTATACACCATCATTTGCGTTTCTATAACATTTGAATATATCGTATTCTACGACAAAAACAATCAGAGGGCCTCGTTATCACTAGATTTATTTTGATCTCCCGGGTCCGCTATTAGCTTATAGCCCGTTAGCATCAGCAGCTTGGTTGCTGCTAACGGCGCTTGCATTGCTAATATTCACACACATTACCATTGCTTTACTTACTGTTACTTGCTTTAATGGCGGATGTATGTCTACCTTTGATTGCAGGTGAGGACATGTTCTGCAACGAATGCAGCTCAAGCTGGAGGCCGTGGAGAAGCAGATTCGCGAACCTGGAGGTGAGGCAGGCCCAGCTGAGAGAGTGGAGAGCTGCGCTGGAATCCTCCTGGGCTGATGCTTACAAATCCGGGGTAAGTATACAGCGCGCTGCTTAGAGTCCCACGTCTACTCCGTGTGTTTCTCTGCACAGGCCCGGTGCACCCAGGACGCAATCTTCCTAGATGTCCTTTACACCAGCGCTGGGACACCACGGACCCTGGGTGCATCCACAGCTGAGGACGCGAACCAGGAACTGGGCGAAGACTTCTCCCCCTCCGGTCTTTGAGATCTCCACCCGGAATCGCTCCGCTCCCCTCCGCGAGACGGGACGCGATGCTATGATCATCAGAGAATCCATCGTCCGACACATCCATGCTACATTAGCCGAAGGTAAAGTGTACACTAGCTGTTTCCCTGATGCTCGTGTTCTCGATGTTTCTGCTCAGATACCCACGATCCTGAAGGCCAACGAGAGCCCCAGAGTGGTCGTGCTTCACGCCGGGGTTAACTACACCACTCTGCGGCAGACGGAGACGCTGAAGAGGGACTTTAGGTGCCTGATCAAGATGGTTCACAGCATGATGCCCGCGGCGATGATCATCGTGTCAGGACCACTGCTCACATATTGAAAAGGACACGAAAGGTTCAGTAGACTTGTTGCTTTAAATTAATAGTTGTTGTCATGGTGTAAAGAACAGAAATTGCAATTTGTTGATAATTGGAATCTTTTCTGGGAGCATCCTAGGATTTTTCGCGCTGATGGCCTGCACCCCAGCAGAATCGGAGCAACATCTCCAGGACACTTCGCTCCATATGACTAGTAAGCCAATTCTCAAATAACTATTATGATGACTTTTGTGTCTGTTTCCCGAATAGTGAGGTCAAAATATACATTTAATGTAGGATCCAGAAAAAGTCTTATCGTGATTAAACCAGAAAAATCTAAAGTAAACGAACAAAAGTAATTTTTAAAGTTTGGGCTCATAAATATTAGATCACTCAGACCCAAAGCAGTTATTGTAAATTAAATAGTTTTGAAATACTCTGCTTGACTGAAACATGGCTAAAACCAAATGATTATATTGGTCTAAATGAGTCTACTCCACCAAACTACTGTTATAAGCATGAGCCCCGTCAGACTCTTCGTGGCAGAGGTGTTGCAACAATATATAGTTATATTTTCAATGTTACCCAGAAAACAGGATACAGGTTTAACTCATTCGAAATACTTCAGCTTAATGTTACACTGTCAGATATGCAAAATAAATCTATTGTATCTCTTTCCCTGGCTACTGTGTACCAGGGACCACCATGGCCGTATACAGAATTCCTAAAATAATTTGCAGATTTCCTCTCAGACCCTCTGGTTTGTCACAGCCACGCCATCATCTTCACTCGCTCCACCCTCTCGTTCACTCTCCCCTGAATTTCTAATCACCCTCACCTGGCCATCTCATCATCTCATACCCTTTATAAACCATTCTCACTCACCAGTCATCGTCTGGCCTCGTCAATACCACTGACAACAGACTCACCCGCGCTACTCACCTCAAGAGAAAACCACTTACCTTTAGAAGCCTTCATTCCCGTTCGTCAGCCGTCAGCCTACCGTCCTCCTTCTGAGAACCTTCCCGCACTCTTCCTCCAGCTCCTAAACCAGAGACTTGGGTTACCTCTCAGTTAAGTCACAGTAAACGTTATCATCTACTTCATTACTCACCTTTGCATCCCGGTTCTGCTGCACTTGTAAAAATAAATCTCATTTCAACTCACCACCTGTCTGCCTCTTGTGATTACCTTACAGAAGGCCAGACCGATCACAATGCAAGCTGCATCAGAACCCGAGGATCCGCCGCAGCGGGACACATTCGCTGAACTGGTTCAAGCCGTCAGTCAAGCCATACTAAAAAATCCTCCTGTCATCGCTACTGACCACCAAGATCCTCACTCACCTTCACTTCCGCAAACACCCGCTGCTTCGGTAGCTGCCTCTGCTAGTCCCATGGCCCGACCAGCGACATACTCAGGCGAGGCGGAGAACTGCAGCGGCTTCCTACTCCAGGTTTCTCTATATTTCGAGATGCAACCGCATCATTTTCATAATGACTCTGCCCGTATTGCTTTCATTATATCTCTGTTATCTGGCCGCGCTTTTCAATGGGCCGAATCTATATGGAACGCTAACTCACCCATAACCCAGTCTCTTTCCAGCTTCCTTCAACATTTCAAAGTGGTTTTCGGTGTGTCCGCTGAAGAACGCTCCATTCATGACCAGCTCTTCAATCTTCAACAAGGATCATCTTCGGTATGTGACTATGCTCTCCGATTCCGCACCCTGGCGGCCTCTAGTGGCTGGAATGAGACCGCTTTAATGACAGTGTTTCGACACGGCTTAAATTAGAAAATCTGGCAATTAGTGGTTGTTTATGATGACGCTATGGGTCTCAAGTCTCTCAACGTCTCACAGCCTGTGGTCATACACCATCAGCCGCTGCCAGTTCTCCGCTCCCAGCACCCTCTCTCGGTCCTCCAGCACCAGAGCCCATGCAAGTCGACTCCTATCATCTCTCCACCGTTGAACGGCAAAGAAGGATTCAGAATCACCTGCGTCCTCCGCGCACTGCGGTAAGCACCATTCAAGTCCCTCCTAAAATTGAAACTCTCAATCGTACTATGGTCTTACTCCTAACCCCTCGTCTTTGTGTCTCAGCGCAAGCCCTACTCGACTCCGGTGCCGAAGGGAACTTCATCTCCTCTCAACTACTCGAAAAATTGAACCTTCGAAAACTCAAAACTCACCAAGATCTCCGAGTACAAACTATCCAAGGTAAACCCCTGGGTCGAGGAAGGATTCGTCACTTTTCACCAACTATCACTCTTCAAATTGGATGTCTTCATACTGAAAGGATCTCGTTTATGGTGCTGGAGGAGTCAACTGTCGAGCTCATCCTGGGACGCCCCTGGATGGTTCAACATCAACCCACCATCAACTGGAGGTCCGGAGAGATCTTATGCTGGGGTGGATTAAGAAACTTTCACCTCCCTCTTCATCTAAGATTGAGCGCACGTTCCGAGTTAGTTCAACCACCGTCGAGAGTCCAGAAACTCAACAGTCTGTAGTGATTCCCTCTGAGTATGGGGCGTTCCAGGATGTATTCAGCAAGCAACTTGCAACCAAACTACCACCTCATCGGCCATGGGACTGTGCTATCCACCTACTACCTGGAGCCACCTTACCTAAAGGACGCGTTTACCCTCTGTCCATCCCGGAGCAGAAGGCCATGGAGGAGTATGTGGAGGAGGCCCTCAGTCAACAGTTCACTCGGACCTCAACCTCCCCTGCCGCTTCAAGCTTTTTCTTCGTGGATAAAAAGGACGGAGGCTTGCGGCCGTGCATCGACTACAGACATCTCAATTCTCAAACCATCAAGTACAGCTACCCCCTTCCTCTGGTTCCAGCAGCCTTGGAACAGCTGCGTGGAGCTCAAATCTTCACCAAGTTAGACCTTCGTTCAGCCTACAACCTCATTCGCATTAGGCGGGGTGACGAATGGAAGACCGCGTTCGTCACCCCCTCCGGCCATTATGAGTACCTCGTCATGCCCTTCGGACTATCCAACGCCCCGGCAGTCTTCCAGGGATACATGAACGAGGTCTGCAGGAACTACCTCAACAGGTTCGTCATAGTATATATTGACGACATTCTAATCTACTCCTCTTCACTCTCTGAACACCGCAAACATGTCATCCAAGTCCTAGAAAAACTGAGAGAACACCAACTGTATCTGAAGCTGGAGAAGTGTGAGTTCCATATTCCATCCGTACAGTTCTTGGGCTACATCATTGACCAACACGGAGTACAAATGGACTAGAGGAAGGTGGAAACCATTCACAACTGGCCTCAGCCCACTTCGGTAAAGGAACTTCAGCGCTTTTTAGGATTTGCCAATTTCTACCGGAGATTCCTCAAGGGTTTCAGTCTCATCACTAATCCATTAACTTCCTCTCTGAAAGGCCGGCCGAAGTCTCTGTCCTTGTCATCTGAGGCCATCCAAGCATTCCACGACCTCAAAGATGCGTTCCCCACAGCCCCTGTACTGGTACATCCCAACCCCGATCTTCCATTTATCGTTGAAGTCGACGCTTCATCCACTGGAGTTGGTGCTGTATTATCTCAGCGGCAGGGTGAGCCTCCTAAACTCCATCCATGTGCCTTCTTTTCCAAAAAACTGTCCCCGGCGGAGCGGAACTATGATGTCGGTAACCGGGAACTTCTGGCTATCAAATTAGCACTGGAAGAATGGAGACACTGGCTGGAGGGAGCTAATCATCAATTCGAAGTCATAACCGACCATAGAAATCTGGAATATCTGAGAGAAGCTAGAAGGTTGAACCCTCGTCAGACCCGTTGGGCACTCTTCTTCACCCGATTTGATTTCCGGGTCACCTATCGTCCCGGTAGCAAGAATTCCAAGGCTGACGCATTATCTCGTATTCATCAAGCATCCTCTGATGAAAACCCTCCTGAACCTATCCTCCCTCCAGCCATCTTCCTCAACCCCATCTTATGGGACATTGATGACCAAATCGCCCAAGCTAACAATCTTCAACCCGCTCCGCCGGGAGGTCCAGAAGGCCTCATCTTCGTACCACCTCAACTCCGTACCAGCCTTCTGGACTCAGCACACTCTACCCCGGGCTCTGGACATCCAGGTAGTAGGCGTACCCTCTCGCTCCTCCTTCAACGGTACTGGTGGCCATCCATCTCCCAGGACGTCTCACGTTACATCAAGGGATGCTCAGTCTGCGCCGTTACCAATACTCCCAGAAGACTACCGGAGGGTAAACTCGTTCCTCTACCCATTCCTCAGCGTCCGTGGTCCCATCTTGGGATAGACTTCATGACAGATCTCCCTCGTTCCAACGGAAACACTTGTGTGTTCGTCGTAGTGGACCGGTTTTCCAAGTCATGCAAGTTGATACGATTGTCCGGATTACCTACCGCATTCGAAGCAGCCGAAGCTCTCTTCACTTTCGTCTTCCGAAACTTCGGCATCCCTGAAGAGATTGTCTCAGATTGTGGACCACAGTTCGTCTCTCGGGTATGGAAAGCATTCTTTAAACTCCTCGGAGTCACGGTAAACCTTTCCTCTGGATATCACCCTCAGACTAACAGCCAGACTGAGCGGAAGATCCAGGAGATTGGACGGTACCTCCGATCCTAATGCCACCAGTACCAAGACAGCTGGAACCAGTTCCTCCCCTGGGCCGAGTATGCCCAGAATTCCCTTCGCCAGAGCACCACTGGACTCACACCTTTCCAATGTGTTCTAGGTTACCAACCTCCTCTCCGTCTGAAGTTCCTGCTGTCGACTACTGGTTCCATCAAAGCGAGAGGGTATGGGACTCAGCTCATGTACACCTTCAGCAGGCAGTGCGGAGACACAAGAGACAAGCCGACCGTCGTAGAACCGAACCCCCTCAATACCCTCCCGGGCAGAAGGTATGGCTCTCGACGCGGGACATACGTCTCCGCCTGCCCTGCAGAAAGCTGAGTCCTCGATACATCGGACCATTCACTGTGCAGAGGCAGCTCAATGACGTCACCTATCGTCTCAACCTTCCTCCTGAGTATAAAATTGCACCATCATTCCATGTATCCTTACTCAAACCTCACACTGAACCTGTCACTCCTCCCTCCTCAGGTCCTGCCCCGGCGGATGAACCTCCTCCTCCCGTTCCTGTTGAAGAGGAGGCCATCTACAGAGTCCGTAACATCCTAGACTCTCGGCGACGAGGTCCCCGGTTGGAATACCTGGTCGACTGGGAGGACTATGGACCTGAGGAGCGCTCCTGGGTTCATCAAGATGACATCCTTGATCCTACTTTACTCACCCAGTTCCATTCTGACCATCCGGACCGTCCTGCACCTAGAGGTCGCGGGAGACCTCGTTGCCGTACTCGTCCCTCTTCTCAGTCGTCAAGAGCCGCCTCGGGAGGGGGGGGTACTGTCACAGCCACGCCATCATCTTCACTCGCTCCACCCTCTCGTTCACTCTCCCCTGAATTCTAATCACCCTCACCTGGCCATCTCACCATCTCATACCCTTTATAAACCACTCTCACTCACAAGTCATCGTCTGGCCTCGTCAATACCACTGACAACAGACTCACCCACGCTACTCACCTCAAGAGAAAACCACTTACCTTCAGAAGCCTTCATTCCCGTTCGTCAGCCGTCAGCCTACCGTCCTCCTTCTGAGAACCTTCCCGCACTCTTCCTCCAGCTCCTAAACCAGAGACTTGGGTTACCTCTCAGTTAAGTCACAGTAAACGTTATCATCTACTTCATTACTCACCTTTGCATCCCGGTTCTGCTGCACTTGTAAAAATAAATCTCATTTCAACTCAACACCTGTCTGACTCTTGTGATTACCTGACATGGTTACAGTCGATAAAGCGCTAATCATGGGAGATTTTAATATTCACGTTGATAATACAAATGATGCATTAGGACTTTCGTTTATTGACCTAATAAACTCTTTTGGAGTCAAGCAAAATGTCACTGGGCCCCCTCATCGTTTTAATCATACACTAGATTTAATTATATCGCATGGAATCAATCTTACTGATATAGATATCGTACCTCAAAGTGATGATGTTCCTTGTATCCTGCATTCTGCGTATTGATGATATTAACTATATGCCTCAGCGTTATTGTCTGGGCAGAACTATTGTTCCAGCCACCAAAGACAATTCACAAATAACCTGCCTGATTTATCTCAACTGCTATTTGTATCCAAAAATACACATGAACTAGACAAAATGACTGGCAACATGGGCACTATTTTCTCTAATACATTAGAAGCTGTTGCCCCCATCAAAATGAAAAAGATTAGAGAAAAACGTACTGTCCCATGGTATAACAGTAATACTCACTCTCTCAAGAAAGAAACTCGTAGTCTTGAACACAAATGGAGAAAAACTAACTTGGAAGATTTTAGAATTGCGTGAAAAAACAGTATGCCGAGCTATAGACAGGCTCTAAAAACTGCCAGGGCTGAGCATATCCACAAACTCATTGAAATTAAACAAAACAATCCATGGTTTTTATTTAGCACAGTGGCTAAATTAACAAATAACCAGACGCCACCAGATTCAAATATTCCATCAACGTTTAATAGTAATGACTTTATGAATTTCTTCACTGATAAAATAGATAACAATAGAAATACAATAATGAATGTAGATTCTACAGCATCTAACACTTCAGTTTCACCCATCGCACCCAAAGATAAACTGCAGTGCTTTACAACTATAGGACAGGAAGAGCTAAATAAACGTATCACTGTATCTAAACCAACAACATGTTTATTAGATCCAGTACCCACTAAATTACTGAACGAGTTGTTACTGTAGCCGAAGAACCGCTTCTCAATATTATTAACTCGTCCTTATCTTTAGGTCATGTCCCAAAACCATTTAAACTGGCAGTTATTAAGCCTCTTATTAAGAAACCAAAACTAGATCCTAGTGAACTAGAAAATTATAGGCCTATTTCAAATCAAATTTTATTTTATGTCTAAAATTTTAGGAAAAAGTTGTGTCTGCTCAATTGAGCTCCTTCATGCAAAGAAAAAAAAAGATCTGTATGAAGAATTTCAGTCAGGTTCCAGGCCCCACCATAGCACAGAAACGGCACTTGTTAAAATTACAAATTACCCACTTCTTGCGTCAGATCAAGGCTGCATCTCATTGCTAGTTTTACTTGATCTTAGTGCTGTGTTTGACACATTTTCAATATACATGTTGCCCCTTGGTAATATTATCAGAAAATACAGGATTAGTTTCCACTGTTATGCTGATGGTACTCCGCTATATATCTCAACGAGACCAGATTCAACTTCTAAATTATCTAAGCTAACAGAGTGTGTTAAAAATATAAAAGATTGGATGACCAATAATTTTCTCCTATTAAATTCGGATAAGACAGAGATATTAATTACTGGACCAAAAAAACAATATACAGAATCTTGTAGATTACAGTTTGCAACTAGACAGATGTACTGTTACTTCCTCTACAGTCAAAAATCTGGGTGTTATATTAGACAGCAACTTGTCTTTTGAAAACCATATTTCCCTTGTTACAAAAACTGCATTCTTCCATCTTAGAAACATTGCCAAGCTACAAAACATGTTACCTGTTTCTGATGCAGAAAAGCTAGTTCATGCACTCATGACCTCTAAACTGGTCTATTGTAATGCACTTCTAGGTGGTTGTCCTGCATCTTCAATAAACAAGCTACAGGTAGTCCAAAATGCAGCGGCTAGAATCCTTACCTGGTCAAGAAAGTATGATCATATTACCCCAATTTTACAGTCTCTGCACTGGCTACCTATTAAGTTCTGTATCAGTTTTCAAATTACCATTACTTACTTATAAGTGACAGTCCCTCCCTGATGCATCCCCCTGAGGAGGAACCTCCTCTCTCAGGGGATGGGCAACATATGGCACCCACATCCAGATCTTTGGAACCTCAATGTGTGGCTTCTGGATGGGACGCAGCAGACCTAAGTGATCTGCCACGGGCAATGGAAGACACTATCACTCAGGCTAGGTTAAATCCTCCAAGGACACCCCGATACCCTCCTGGGACCTCTCTATTGTTCTGGCTGGACTTCAGAGGGGTCCCTTTGAGCCGCTGGATTCAGTCGAGCTCAAGTTCCTGTCTCTTAAGACAGCCAAGCATTTATTGTAAGTGAAGAGTGCCTTGTGTTTAGGCCGGCCTACTCTCACGTTGTCCTGAGACCCCAGCCTGAATACGTGCCCAAGGTTCCCACCACTCCCACCAATCTGGGCAGCTCCTGGTCTGCTTTGGAGGTCAGCAAAAGGGATATGCTGTCTCCAAGCAGAAGTTGGCCCACTGGATAGTGGATGCCATCGCCTTGGTGTACCATTCCCAAGACGAGCCGTGCCCCCTGGGTAGGGGTGGAGCCGACCCCGAATACGGTATTCGGAAAGGCACAAATAACATGGTTTTTACAAATACTTATTTCATACAAATAATTTAAAAAAATATTTGTATTCGGGAAAAAGTAAACCGTTATATCAAAAAGTTGTGTTTTCTCATGAGACCGCAGTACATGCCCGGATGTGAGAGAGAGAGGGAGAGAGAGAGAGAGAGAAAGAGAGACGTTCAGTCGGGGGAGGGGAAAAGAATAAAAGCGGTAACTGACACAGGCTGCTCCACAGTCCACACATCTCCATTCTCCACACAGCAACAGAGCTCGCTCGGCTGAGCGAAAAAACTTAACTGCGTCACAATTTTGTTTAATGTCTTTTGTAGCTTAACTGGGTTCCAAAGGCAATTTTTAACTTTCAGGAAGCGGAGTTTGATCGGGATATTATTTCATTACGCTGCAATCGGGTGCTCTGTGTACGTAACGTTAGCTCTGTGTTAGCTTGGCTATTTATAGACTGTTGACAGAGTAACGTTCACGTTTGATTAAAAAAGTAAAAAAAATGCTTGTGTAGTGTCGAATTGTATGCACTTGTGGGAGTTATATGCTACATTTAACTTAAGACAGTTCAGCGGGTTTTTTTTTTTTTTTTTTTTTTTTTTTGCAGACAGCAATATGTAGGCTATAGGTTAGTTAACCTTAGCATTATAGCATAGCTTCCAGTCACTCATTAAATTAGATTAAGCTCCCCACATGCATTTGGGCAACAAAATAGAAAAGAGTGTGGCTGCTGCTGAGCCATCTCTTGGTCCTCCACTAGCCAAAAAAACTTGCTCAAGTTCTGTGTGGAAACATTTTACAGTCAGTGCTGCATATATTACTAAAGTGATATGTAATGTGGGCAAAAGTCAAATCAGCAGAGGCAGAGATATCAAACATCTGTCAACATCTGCTATGCATAATCACATGCACTTAAAGCATCCTCTCCTGGTACTGTCTGCCAACCCCACCACAAGCACAAATCCCCCCACCAGCACCAAATGGCTGTTATGTTATTTTCTTTCAATGACGTTCCTTGTTACATGTTCATTACTGGATTTATGGAAAAATATCAACCAATATTTCCATATCCATAATTATTATAATAGATTTAATTAAAGAATACTTAGACTATAACGTAAATTAGAAGTGTAACGCAAAAAACCCCCGCAATTTTTACGCCTATTTTTAATTTGACTCGAATACAAATACAAATACTTTTCCCCCCTTAACAAATACAAATACAGATACAAATACTGGCTGCTCTGCACACCCCTACCCCTGGGGGTGAGTGCTCAATCCACATGGAGTGTGGCCTCCTCCTATGCGCTGGTACATGGCGCCTCTCTGGCAGACATCTCTTGACCTGCTGGCTGGGTGACACCTAACACCTTTGTGAGGGGGTGGGGTGGTTGAAGGGGAAGAAACATCCTGTGGTGGTAAGGAAGATGGAGAGAAGAAGCTTTGTTATTGGTGAGGGAGGAAACCATCTTGGTGGTGGAGGGGTGGATGGTGGTGAGTGAAGCGTTCAGCATCTGCAAACTCAGACAAGTGTAAGCACAGGTCCTTTATACTTCTATTATTAGAACGTGATTGGACAATTGAGAAGGTAATAAGTGAGGCTAACAATTGAGTCTTCCCGGCAGAACTTATGCTAAAGCTTTCATTTTCTTCCTGTGTGTTGTGTAACAGGTAATTGGTGGTAAGGGCTGGCTCGGTGTCACACTTGCTGTGCCATTCCCCCTAACACGGGAATGCGAGTGCCTTTCTTCTGCCAGTAGAGTTCCCCGGTTGGCGTACCCTGATCTAGCATCCTCCAGCACCCTCAGTGGTCAGACTTGGCGGAGCAGTCTGACGCCAGGCCCAGTACTGGTGTTAGCATGCCTGGAGTCCCAGTCAGCCCCTGTACTGGGCTAGGTCTCCATATGGCTTGTTTCCTTATGGGTAATCCGATATGTGTATTCTTCCACGGTAAGGTTTCCCTCTTGGTAAACCCGTGTCTGTCTCTTCTGGCAGCTGTTCCATCCCTGCTCTAAGGTAGGACCTGCCTCAGAGACCCATTCCATATGTAGTACTGCCCCCTGGGTCAGTCCATATCAGTATCTCCACATGTCACCTCCCTATCGGTAGAATGTGGTCTCCGTAGTGATCTTTTCCTAAGGCTTGGTTCCCCATCATTCTGCCAATCTGAAAAAACAAATAGGAAAAATTTGAAGAAATCTTTCACTAAAGGTTGGAATCCCTTCCAAAAAATTTTGTAGATGGAACAGCAGCATGGCCTTCTCCAGCAGCGATGTACTCACCTCTTTGGTCCCCTTCGGTACCAAGGCCAGTGTATTTGCACTTGAGCTTTGGGAAGGTTACCAACTTAAGCGTAGCTATTGTGACATGCCGCGGCTTGTCAACAATTGCAGCGCCACAGGGTTGTGATGGTGTTCAGGTTGTGGCGTTTTCCATAGGACCCCATTTGTTATTCGACATAACACGTAGTGACCGACAGTCTCGGTTACGTACGTAACCCTTGTTCCCTGATGGAGGGAACGGAGACGTTATGTCCCCATGCCACAACCTTGAACCATTCACTGTTGCTGGGACATGTTCTCGGCTCCGAAGAGTAAAACCTGAATGAGTGTATGCACCTGTTGCCTATTTATACCCGTGGGCACGGGGAGTGGCTCAGGTATGTTAAATCCACTAGCCAAATTTCATTGCCGTTTTCTCTTAAACTTAGAGATGACTGGCCTCCCAAGTGAGACCCCATATGTCGTTCGACATAACGTCTCCATTTCCTCCATCAGGGAGCGAGGGTTACGTACATAACCGAGACGTTCTTTGTTATCTTAAAACATTATGCCAATGTTTTATTGAGAACATTATATAATCTGTCACCTCAAAAACAACCTCAAAATATTGCAGGTAAAATGTTCTAGCTTTTTTTACACTGAACGTTATAGGAACATTATCTGAAATTAGAAACATTCTTAAAACATTTTTTGAACATTATATTCAAATCTTCTAAAACATCTAAAACATCAACCAAACATGTACGGAATGTTAGCCAAAGTTCTGAGAACATTCTCTGCTAGCTGGGTTGCCACTCAGTATAAATTTACAGATTAAGGGACAGTGATATTATAATGGGATCCCTTTGCCACGTCACCAAGGGAGCAAAATAAGACTTGTTTTCTCAGATGCTTGCAGAAAAAGACTTACCAAAACAAAGTTACTGGGTTAATCTTTTTCAGGTTTCCTTGAATGGTAGATGCACCAGAGACCACATTATAACACTTAAAACCTGGAAAAGTCAGATTTTCATGACATGTCTCCTTTAACATTTCATCAGTTCATTCTGCTTTTTATTCAGTTTAACTGCAGATATAGTCTAACATGAATGTGAGTGCGAGATCACTTCTCTTTCAGTGCAGAAACTTCATCTCATTTTCATAAAATAAAATGCTATAGTACTTAACTTTTTTTCTCCATCAGTGAATGATGATTCTGAAAGAAAATGCAGCTGATGTCTGCTATCAAATGCTTCTTTCATGATTACCAGATAAAGCTCTTATTTCAAGGTTGCTGGTAATGCTGTGGTTATTTAACGGTTTCCTTTGTGTGTATATATATATATATACATATATATATATATATATATATATATATATATATACACACACACAAAGGAAACCGTTAAATAATCTGTAATAATGATATATATAAGCAAACATAATTGTATTTATGCTTAAAGATACTGTGTAAATATAGGAAAACTGAACATGCAGTGCAAAGAATCTTTGATAACCTAGTGTCCATTAATTTCTATTCTACAAACCCAAATCCAAATAAGTTGGGACTCTCTACAAATTGTGAGTAAAAAATGAATGGAATAATTTTCAAATCACATAAACTTATATTTTATTCACAATAGAATATAGATAACATATCAAATGTTGAAACTGAGACATTTTGAAATGTCATGCCAAATATTGGCTCATTTTGGATTTCATGAGAGCTACACATTCCAAAAAAGTTTGGACAGATAGCAATAAGAGCCCGGAAAAGTTAAATGTACATAAAAGGGACAGCTTGTTACAATTGATCACAGGAAACGAGAGATCCAAATGCAGTGTGTTTAATGGGGTAATCCAAAATTAAAATCCAAACAGGATAGAGGTCAATAATGGGGAAAGCAGTCCAAAAACAAGAAACAAAAAGAACCAAGGGAATGCGAGAAAACTGGGTGACGGAAAACAAGGACTCCATGAAAACAGAATGAGACAGGCTGGTATATATGGACAGGTGATAACGAAGAGAGTGGAGACAGCTGAGTGCAATACAGGTGTGCAATTAACAGTGATGAAGGGACAAGGCTTTGTGGGAAATGAAGTGCCTGCCGTGGGGTGCCTATGGGGAAGTGAGAGAGGAGAGAGGAGAGAGGGAAACACAGACCAGACACTGTGACATTACCCCCTCCTCTAAGGAGCAGCTTCCAGACGCTCCATCGAACACAAAAACAAACCAAGGAACACAGAGACCAGGAGGGAGGTGGAGTGGTGGAGGATAAGGGGGAGGGATGGAGGGCCAGGTCCATAGCAGGAAACAGAGACAGGAAGTGAAAAAACAAAACAACAACCACAAGGAGACCAGGAGGGAGGTGGACCGGCGGAGGACCAGGGGAAGGGATGGAGGGCCAGGTCCATAGAGGGAAACAGAGATAGGAGGTGAAAAAAAAAGCAAAACAACAACAAAACAAAGAGGCCAGGAGGGAACGGAAGGTTCTTGGGCCCAGGGCAGAGCCAACAGGGCAGGAATCCAGGGTTGAGCAGGTGGAACTTGAGCCCACAGGGATGGTGCAGATGGAACAGGAGCCCATCACAGCCGAGCAGACGGGACTGACGCCTACCAGGGTAGTGCAGAGAACCACCACCCCACTACGGTCGAGACAGAGGCCCACCAGGGCAGCGCAGAGGGCCACAACAGCTGAGCAGACAGGGAAGATGCCCACCAGGGCGGTGCAGAGTACCACCACAGCCGAGCAGACAAGACAGAAGCCCACCAGGGCAGCGCAGAGGACCACCACAGCTGTGCGGTTGAGACAGAAGCCCACCAGGGTGGCACAGAAGACCACCACAGCCGTGTGGTCGAGACAGAAGCCCACCAGGGCGGCGCAGAGGACCACCACAGCCGTGCGGTCGAGACAGAAGCCCAACAGGACGGCGCAGAAGACCACCACAGCCGTGCGCTCGGGACAGAAGCCCACCAGGGTGGCTCAGAAGTCAAGTCAAGTCACCTTTATTTATATAGCGCTTTAAACAAAATACATTGTGTCAAAGCAACTTAACAACATTCATTAGGAAAACAGTGTGTCAATAATGCAAAATGATAGTTAAAGGCAGTTCATCATTGAATTCAGTGATGTCATCTCTGTTCAGTTAAATAGTGTCTGTGCATTTATTTGCAATCAAGTCAACGGTATCGCTGTAGATGAAGTGACCCAAACTAAGCAAGCCAGAGGCGACAGCGGCAAGGAACCGAAACTCCATCGGTGACAGAATGGAGAAAAAAAACCTTGGGAGAAACCAGGCTCAGTTGGGGGGCCAGTTCTCCTCTGACCAGACGAAACCAGTAGTTCAAATCTAGGCTGCAGCAAAGTCAGATTGTGCAGAGGAATCATCTGTTTCCTGTGGTCTTGTCCTGGTGGTCCTCTGAGACAAGGTCTTTACAGGGGATCTGTATCTGGGGCTCTAGTTGTCCTGGTCTCGGCTGTCTTTCAGGGCAGTAGAGGTCCTTTCTAGGTGCTGATCCACCATCTGGTCTGGATACGTACTGGATCCGGGTGACTGCGGTGACCTCGGAATAAGAGAGAAACAGACAAATATTAGCGTAGATGCCATTCTTCTAATGATGTAGCAAGTACATAGGGTGTTATGGAAAGTGTTTCCGGTTCCGGTTTACCAAATTAATGCAGCCTAAAAATCCTTTAACGGATTTGGAAATTAAAAGCATATTAGTATGTTATGTGTAAGCCAGGTTAAAGGGATGGGTCTTTAATCTAGATTTCAACTGCAAGAGTGTGTCTGAGTTTTGAGAACGTAGTGGACATAGAGAATTATAATATAAAAGGAGCTCATTCAAATACTGAGGTGCAAAACCATTCAGGGCTTTATAAGTAATAAGCAATATTTTAAAATCTATACAATGTTTGATAGGGAGCCAGTGCAGTGTTGACAGGACCGGGCTAATATGGTCATACTTCCTGGTTCTAGTAAGAACTCTTGCTGCTGCATTTTGGATTAGCTGTAGTTTGTTTACTAAGCGTACAGAACAACCACCCAATAAAGCATTACAATAATCTAACCTTGAGGTCATAAATGCATGGATTAACATTTCTGCATTTGACAATGAGAGCATAGGCCGTAATTTAGATATATTTTTGTGATGGAAAAATGCAGTTTTACAAATGATAGAAACGTGGCTTTCTAAGGAAAGATTGCGATCAAATAGCACACCTAGGTTCCTAACTGATAACGAAGAATTGACAGATCAACTATCAAGTCTTAGATAGTGTTCTAGGTTATTACAAGCAGAGTTTTTAGGTCCTATAATTAACACCTCTGTTTTTTTCAGAATTTAGCAGTAAGAAATTACTCGTCATCCAGTTTTTTATATCGACTATGCATTCCATTAGTATTTCAAATTGGTGTGTTTCACCGGGCCGCGAAGAAATATAGAGCTGAGTATCATCAGCATAACAGTGAAAGCTAACACCATGTTTCCTGATGATATCTCCCAAGGGTAACATATAAAGTGTGAAGAGTAGCGGCACTAGTACTGAGCCTTGAGGTACTCCATACTGCACTTGTGATCGATATGATACATCTTCATTCACTGCTACGAACTGATGGCGGTCATTTAAGTATGATTTAAACCCTGCTAATGCACTTCCATTGATGCCAACAAAGTGATCAAGTCTATGCAAAAGAATGTTGTGGTCAATTGTGTCAAACGCAGCACTAAGATCCAATAAAACTAATAGAGAGATACACCCACGATCAGATGATAAGAGCAGATCATTTGTAACTCTAAGGAGGGCAGAATCAGTACTATGATACGGTCTAAATCCTGACTGGAAATCCTCACATATATCATTTTTCTCTAAGAAGAAATATACTTGTGAGGATAAGTTCAAGTTTTTTTTCAATTCAATTCAAGTTATTTGTATAGCGCTTTTTACAATACAAATCGTTACAAAGCAACTTTACAGAAAATTATGTTTCTACAATATTTAGTAGTAGCTAGTAATTTGTGCACATTTGACAGGATTTTAGAAAAAAATAATAATAATAATAATACAAGACGTAGTCAGCTAGACAATGAACTATTAATATTATTAATTAATAGTTATTATATGATGCAGTCACATATGTAGCAATAATTGTTAGTTCTGTTTGTTGATTCAAGGTTAGGATCATCTGGGGTCCTCTGAGGGTCAGCATCATCTCTTCTCAGGTGTTCTGGATCCAGACTGGAGCTTGTGTAAATCCTAGTTATCCCGTGGCAAAACATAGAAACAAAATAGAGACATCATTAGCATAGCTGCTGATCCAACAAAGTAAAATTAGTTTAACCCAAGCTAATGAATAAAAATGCACATTTGATCAGATGCAACTACACTCACAATTTAAAAGATACATTATTTGTATGCCTGGCGAAAGAGATGTGTTTTTAATCTAGATTTAAACAGAGAGAGTGTGTCTGATCCCCGCGTTTTGTGACCTTAGGGTGCGTGATGGGTTGTAGCGTGGTAGAAGGCTAGTTAGGTATGCAGGAGCTAAACCATTTAGGGCCTTATAGGTAAGTAATGATAATTTGTAACTGATACGGAACTTAATAGGTAGCCAGTGCAGAGACTGTAAAATTGGGGTAATATGATCATATTTTCTTGACATCGTAAGGACTCGTAAGGCTGCTGCATTTTGGACTACCTGTAGCTTGTTTATTGACGAAGCAGGACAACCACCTAGAAGTGCATTGCAATAGTCCAGTCTAGAGGTCATGAATGCATGAACTAGCTTTTCTGCATCAGAAACAGATAACATGTTTTGTAGCTTGGCAATGTTTCTAAGATGGAAGAATGCAGTTTTTGTAACATTGGAAATATGATTTTCAAAAGACAAATTGCTGTCTAATATAACACCCAGATTTCTGACTGTAGAGGAAGTAACAGTACATCCATCTAGTTGCAGATTGTAATCTACAAGATTCTGTGTAGTGTTTTTTGGTCCAATAATTTATATCTCTCTCTTATCCGAATTTAATTGGAGAAAATTATTTGTCATCCAATCTTTTAAATTTTTAACACACTCTGTTAGCTTAGATAATTGGGAAGTTTCATTTGGTCTCGTTGAGATATATAGCTGAGTATCATCAGCATAACAGTGGAAGCTAATTCCGTATTTTCTAATAATATTACCAAGGGGCAACATGTAGATTGAAAATAGAAGGGGACCTAGTATGGATCCTTGTGGCACTCCATATTTTACTGATGATAAATGAGATGACACCCCATTTAAGTAAACAAAATGGTAGCGATCGGACAGGTAGGATCTAAACCATCTTAGAGCCTGCCCTTGTATACCTGTATAGTTTTGTAATTGATCTATGAGTATGTCATGATCTCATGATCTATGGTGTCGAACGCAGCACTAAGATCAAGTAAGACTAGAAATGAGATGCAGCCTTGATCTGACGCAAGGAGCAGGTCATTTGTAATTTTAACAAGTGCAGTTTCTGTGCTATGGTGGGGCCTAAAACCTGACTGAAATTCTTCATACAGATCATTTTTATGCAGGAAGGTGCTCAATTGAGCAGACACAACTTTTTCTAAAATTTTAGACATAAATGGAAGATTTGAAATAGGCCTATAATTTGCCAGTACACTAGGATCTGGTTTTGGTTTCTTAATAAGAGGCTTGATAACCGCCAGCTTGAATGGTTTTGGGACGTGACCTAAAGATAACGACGAGTTAGCTAGCTAGCAGTTTTTAGAGCCTGTCTATAGCTGGACATACTGTTTTTCCATGCAATTCTAAAAACTTCCAAGTTAGTTTTTCTCCATTTGCGTTCAAGACTATGAGTTACTTTCTTGAGAGAGTGAGTATTACTGTTATACCATGGTACAGTACGTTTTTCTCTAACCTTTTTCAATTTGATGGGGGCAACAGCTTCTAATGTATTAGAGAAAATAGTGCCCATGTTATCAGTTTTTTTTTTGTCTAATTCATGTGTATTTTTGGGTACAAATAGCAGTTGAGATAGATCAGGCAGGTTATTTGCGAATCTGTCTTTGGTGGCTGGAACAATAGTTCTGCCCAGACGGTAACGATGAGACATATAGTTAATATCAGTGATACGCAGCATGCACGATTCAAGGAAATGGTCTGTAACATCATCACTTTGAGGTACAATATCTATAGCAGTAAGATCGATTCCATGCGATATAATTAAATCTAGTGTATGATTAAAACGAGGAGTGGGCCCGGTGACATTTTGCTTGAATCCAAAGGAGTTTATTAGGTCAGTAAACGCAAGTCCTAATGTATCATTTGTATTATCAATGTGAATATTAAAATCTCCCATGATTAGCGCCTTATCAACTGTAACTAGAAGGTCTGAGAGGAAATCTGCAAATTATTTTAGGAATTCTGTATACGGCCCTGGTGGTCTATACACAGTAGCCAGAGAAAGAGATACATTAGATTTCTTTTGCATGTCTGACAGTGTAACATGCTTATAACAGTAGTTTGGTGGAGTAGACTCATTTAGACCAAAATAATCATTTGGTTTTAGCCAGGTTTCAGTCAAGCAGAGTACATCAAAACTATTATCTGTGATAATTTCATTTACAATAACTGCTTTGGGTGTGAGTGATCTAATATTTATGAGCCCAAACTTTAAAAATTGTTTTTGTTCATTTACTTTACATTTTTCTGGTTTAATTACGATACAATTTTTTCTAGATCCTACATTATATTTTGACCTCACTGTTCGGGGAACAGACACAGTCTTAATAGTTTTTACAGCGCAAGTACTTTTATCATTTAAGCGGGTGGAACAAAACTCATCATAATAGTTATCTGAGAATTGTCTTACTAGTCACATGGAGCGAAGTGTCCTGGAGATGTTGTCAGAAAGCAGCTCCGCTCCGATTCTGCTGGGGTGTAATCCATCAGAGCGTAAAAGTTGTGGTTTTTTGATGAGAGGCTTAATAACAGCCAGTTTGAAGGTTTTGGGGACATATCCTAATGACAATGAGGTATTAATAATAGTCAGAAGAAGATCTATGACTTCTGGAAGCACCTCTTTTAGGAGCTTAGATGGTATAGGGTCTAACATACACGTTGTTGGTTTAGATGATTTAACAAGTTTATACAATTCTTCCTCTCCTATAGTAGAGAATGAGTGGAACTGTTCCTCAGGGGGTCTATAGTGCACTGTCTGATGTGATACTGTAGCTGACGGCTGAATGGTAGCAATGTTCTCTCTAATAGTATCGATTTTAGAAGTAAAGTAGTTCATAAAGTCATTACTGCTGTGGTGTTGGGAAATGTCAACACTTGTTGAGGCTTTATTTTTCGTTAATTTAGCCACTGTTTTGAATAAATACCTGGGGTTATGTTTGTTTTCTTCTAAAAGAGAAGAAAAGTAATCAGATCTAGCAGTTTTTAATGCTTTTCTGTAGGATAGGTTACTTTCCCGCCAAGCAGTACGAAATACCTCTAGTTTTGTTTTCCTCCAGCTGCACTCCATTTTTCGGGCTGCTCTCTTTAGGGTGCGAGTATGCTCATTATACCGTGGCGTCAAACTGTTTTCCTTAACCTTCCTTAAGCGTAAAGGAGCAACTGTATATAAAGTGCTAGAAAAGAGAGAGTCCATAGTTTCTGTTACATCATCAAGTTGTTCTGAGGTTTTGGATATGCTAAGGAATTTGGATACATCAGGAAGATAACTTAAAAAGCATTCTTTTATGGTAGAAGTGATGGTTCTTCCATACTTGTAACAAGAAGTAGAATTTACAATTTTGGCTATATGAAGTTTGCACAGAACTAAATAATGATCTGAGATACCATCACTTGGCTGAATAATTTCAACACTATCAACATCAATACCATGTGACAGTATTAAATCTAGAGTATGATTTCGACAATGAGTAGGTCTTGAAACATGTTGTCTAACCCCAATAGAGTTCAGAATGTCCATAAATGCTGATCCCGATGCATCTTTTTCATTATCAACATGGAAATTAAAATCACCAACTATTAAAACTTTATCTGCAGCCAGAACTAACTCGGATGTAAAATCACCAAACACTTTAATAAAGTCTGTAAGGTGCCCTGGTGGCCTGTATACAGTAGCCAGTACAAACATAACAGGGGATTTATCATTAACTTTTGTTTCTCTGGATAATGTTATATGAAGCACCATTACTTCAAACAAGTTATACTTGAAGCCTGCCCTCTGAGAAATCCTGAAAACGTTGTAATAAATTGAAGCAACACCTCCCCCTTTGCCTTTTAGACACGGCTCATGTTTATAACAGTAATCTTGGGGGGTGGACTCATTTAAAATAATGTAATCATCAGGTTTTAGCCAGGTTTCTGTCAAACAGAGTACATCTATATTATGATCAGTGATCATATTATTTACAAAAAGTGTTTTAGTAGAAAGGAATCTGATATTCAATAAGCCAAGCTTTATCATTTGTTTATCCATATTGCATCTGTTTTTTATTTGTTGAACCTCAATTTAATTGTTAATCTTAACTTGGTTTGGACATTTTTTGTATTTTCTAGTTCGGGGAACAGACACAGTCTCTATAGTGTGATATCTAGGTGAAAGAGTCTCTATGTGCTGAAAATTAACTGACCTCTGTGACGGGAGGCAGCTAGCAGACGGTCGGTCAGAAGACCACCACAGCTGTGCGGTTGAGACAGAAGCCCACCAGGGCGACGCAGAGGACCGCCACAGCCGTGTGGTCGAGACAGAAGCCCACCAGGGTGGTGCAGAAGACCACCACAGTGGGATCGATGGCACAGGAGAGCAAGTCTGGTTAAGTAAGCCTGAAATAGAGAACATGAACAGGTTAAGGGTGGCCTTCGTGGCCTTGAGGAGATGGTAGATGGTCTCCATGGCCATGACAGGGCAGGCGGTGAGTTCCTGGATGGCCTCTAGGGCCGTGACAGGATATGTCGAGCGCTCAGGAAGTTCGGCTAACACGTGACGGGCTACGGAAGTTCCACAGAGACGTGAAGAGGCTCTGGTAGTTCAGCAGAGATGTGAAGAGGCTCTGGTAGTTCAGCAGAGACGTGGAGCGGATCTGTTAGTTAAGCAGAGACGTGGAGAGGCTCTGGTAGTTCAGCAGAGATGTGAAGAGGCTCTGGTCGTTCAGCAGAGATGTAAAGAGGCTCTGGTAGATCCGTGGTGATTTGACTGGGTCCAGGAAGATCAACTGTGGCTTGACTTCGTTCAGGAAGATCAATGGTGACTTGACTTGACTCAGGAAGATCAACAGTGACTTGACTTTGCTCAGGAAGATCAACGGTGACTTGACTTTGCACAGGAAGCTCAACGGTGACTTGACTTTGCTCAGGAAGATCAAAGGTGACTTGACCTGGCTCATGAAGATCAACAGTGACTTGACTTTGCTCATGAAGATCATTGGTGACTTGCCCTTGCTCATGAAGATCATTGGTGACTTGACCTTGCCCATGAAGATCATTGGTGACTTGACTTGACTCCTGAGGTCTAACTGTGGTAGTTCTTGACTTATGACCTGGCCTGACTCTGGAGGGTCAACGGGGACCTGACTCGACTCTGGAGGGTCAACGGGGACCTGACTCAACTCAGGAGGGTCATCGGGGACCTGACTCGACTCTGGAGGGTCAACAGGAACCTGACTCAACTCTGGAGGGTCAACGGGAACCTGACTCGACTCTGGAGGGTCACCTGTGGCTGTCATCTTGCATAGTGGCGCTGGGCCAGTGGCCATCTTGTGCAGAGGCGCTGGGCCGGCAGCCATCTTGTGCAGTGGCTCTGGGCTGGCGGCCATCTTGTGCAGAGGTGCTGGGCTAGCGGCCATCGTGTCTGGAGAGACGGGTGTGGTCTGTGTGTTCCATTGTCTACGATGTTGAAGGTAACTGGTGAACCCCCAAAAGTCCAGGATCTCCAGCCCCTTCATCTCCCACCCAGGCAAGGGGTCATCCAGGCAGTCGTTGAATAGGTCCTTCAGGGCCTCATCATTATACCCCAGCCCCACTGCCATTGTCCAGAACATTTGCGCCAAGCCACCCACCTCACTCCCCTTTTGTTGGAGGGTAGTTAGGTTTGAAAGTCTCTCCATCCACTCCTCTATGGTGGCTGGGGAACGTATACGAAATCCCACACCGCTGGATCTTGGCATGATGGAGTCCATCTGTTACGATTGATCACAGGAAACGAGAGATCCAAATGCAGTGTGTTTAAAGGGGCAATCCAAAATCAAAATCCAAACAGGCTAGAGGTCAATAACGGGGAAAGCAGTCCAAAAACAAGAAACACAAGAAACAAGGGAACGCGAGAAAACCGGGTGACGGAAAACATGGACTCCATGAAAACAGAATGAGACAGGCTGGTATATATGGACAGGTGATAACGAAGAGAGTGGAGACCGCTAAGTGCAATACAGGTGTGCAATCAACAGTGATGAAGGGACAAGGCTTTGTGGAAAATGAAGTGCCTGCAGTGGGGTGCCTATGAGGAAGTGAGACCACTAGTGGATACCTAGGGAAACACAGACCAGACACTGTGACACAGCTGGAGGACCAATTTGCAACTTATTAGGTCAATAGGCAACATGATTGGGTATAAAAAGAGCCTCTCAGAGTGGCAGTGTCTCTCAGAAGTCAAGATGGGCAGAGGATCACCAATTCCCCCAATGCTGCGGGGAAAAATTGTGAAGCAATATCAGAAAGGAGTTTCTCATAAAAAAATTGTAAAGAGTTTGAAGTTGTCATCATCTACAGTGCATAATATCCAAAGATTCAGAATCTGAAAAAAATCTTTGTAACAGGGTTCTTTCGTGGGAAGAAGGAGGCGGGAACCGGCGGACAATCAAAATACTTTGATAATAAAATAAAGACAAAACAAAACAAACAAAAACCAAACACAACCAAAATCCAGGCCTGGTCCTCTCTCGTCCTTCATTGTCGTCGCTCCTGTTTTATATCCTTCCATCTCCTCCATGGGACTCGAGACCGGTGAGTGTCGCAGGTGTCGTTCATTTCCAATCACTCTACTGGCCTCGCTCCATTATCACGGCTCTCGGCCCCGCCCCACTCCCCACAATCTCTGTGCGTAAGGGTCAAGGCCGGAAAACCATACTGTATGCCCGTGATCTTCGGGCCCTTAGACAGCACTGCATCACATACGGGAATGCTACAGTAATGGAAATCACAACATGGGCTCAGGAATACTTCCAGAAAACATTGTTGGTGAACACAATCCACCGTGTCATTTGCCGTTGCCAGCTAAAACTTTATAGGTCAAAAAAGAAGCCATATCTAAACATGATCCAGAAGCGCAGCCATTTTCTCTGGGCCATGGCTCATTTAAAATGGACTGTGGCAAAGTGGAAAACAATTCTGTGGTCAGACGAAAATTTTAAGTTCTTTTTGGAAAACTGGGACAGCATTTCATCTGGACTAAAGAGGACAAGGACAACCCAAGTTATTATCAGCGCTCAGTTCAGAAGCCTGCATCTCTGATGGTATGGGGTTGCATGAGTGCATGTGGCATGGGCAGCTTACACATCTGGAAAGGCACCATCAATGCTGAAAGGTATATCCAAGTTCTAGAACAAAATATGCTTCCATCCAGACGTCGTCTCTTTCAGGGAAGACCTTGCATTTTCCAACATGACAATGCCAGACCACATACTGCATCAATTACAACATCATGACTGCGTAGAAGAAGGATCCAGGTACTGAAATGGCCAGCCTGCAGTCCAGATCTTTCACCCATAGAAAACATTTGGCACATCATAAAGAGGAAGATGCGACAAAGAAGACCTAAGACAGTTGAAAAACTAGAAGCCTGTATTAGACAAGAATGGGACAACATTCCTATTCCTAAACTTGAGCAACTTGTCCCCTCAGTCCCCAGACATTTGCAGACTGTTATAAAAAGAAGAGGGGATGCCACACAGTGGTAAAAATGGCCTTGTCCCAACTCTTTTGAGATGTGTTGATGACATGAAATTTAAAATCAACTTGTTTTTTCCCTTGAAATGATACATTTTCTCAGTTTAAACATTTGATGTCATCTATGTTGTATTCTGAATAAATATTGCAATTTGAACCTTCCACATCATTGCATTCTGTTTTTATTCACAATTTGTACAGTGTTCCAACTTTTATTTAGCAAAAAGATCATTTAGCCCTTATTACTTGTCTGTTTTGCACTGAACTTGTCACTTAAATGCACCTCAGATGAATTCAGGGTGCAAAGATTTTAACCTCTAAAAAATTTGAATAATTTAAAAATGAATGATAGTTTTGTCTCGCATTCATTACCACAGGATACTTCCACATTCATTCCACTGTACTGCGCTTCTTTCGTTCTGCTGTTCGCGGATACAGTGGACTTAACAGACACGCTGAGTCAGCATATCCTGTGACATAATATCTCAGCCTGAGCCTTTCCACATAACCAACAGCCCAGTTCCTGATAATAAATGATTTAATAACTAATAGACACAAATAGACACGTCCACTGTAATCTGTTTCCATGTTACTCAATACTGACATGTATACTATTAAAATATTATGTACCCAGAGATCCTGAAAAAAATATTTGAGAGATAATTAAAATTGACCTTAGTGTTTGAAATGACTCTTCAACTCTCATATCAGAAAAGAACATTGAACTGAAAATCTTATAGCAGTATGTATGTCTTTTTTACAGCAGATGTAACATAAGCCATTATTCCCCTGTCTCTGTATACTGCTGATTCTGCCATTCTTCATGTTTTGATCAATGAGGGCATTACAGTTGGAGCATTCTAAAAGAGAAAATATGAAAGTTCAGTGATTAGAGAAGGCACAACATATTGTGCGTGGTTGTGTGCCATTCTGAATTGATCTGATGAAGTATTTTAAGTAAAAATTATTAATTTTTTTTTACTTTTTTAAGAATTTAAGTTGAATAGGATGTAGAGTTGCAATTTCAATGTAAGGAAGTTAAATGTAAGGTATTAATATCTTAATGTATATAATCCATGGATTTAATTGTCAATATTTCTTTCTGTCTTGGTATTTGGGGCGGTTATCTGTTTGTATCAGTTGTATAATTTTACAGTACAAATAAGAATAATTAGTAAAATCTACAGGAAACAAATAAGCATAATTAGTCCAAATGTACAATGCCATTATTTAGGTTTTACAGCCAAATTGAGGTATGTGACTAAGCTGAATACAGATGCCAACTCAACATCCAATACATGAATTGCCAATTCATAAATTCTGAGCTATGTACTTATCTTACTTATTCAGAGTTTAGATATTCAGAGTCTGTCCTCTCAAACCACACAAGCAAAGACTCTTCACCACAACAATAAGTAAACATATCCATCGAAAGCAATTCAATCTCTCTCTCTCTCTCTCTCTCTCTCTCTCTCTCTCTCTCTCTCTCTCTCTCTCTCTCTCTCTCTCTCTCTCTTTCTTTCATACTTGCACATAGCACAGTGCAATATCCCCCTTTGTGTCCGGGATACAAACTCTCTTATACTCATTCATCCGTAGCGCTCTGTAATGACTGCTCTCTGCTTCTACACTACAGCAAGATTCAGCACTCTGTCTCTGCCCTTTCCGTGAAACATAGACGCATCCAGCAACAGTGACCACAAGAGATCAAGAGATTCCTCCAATACACAGCACGACATGGATAAAGGAGATAAAGGTAAGAAACTTAGAACTGTGGAAGTGTTTATTATTATGCTGAGAGAGAGTGAATATGCTTTAGTGCTGTTTTAGGAAAAGTGGACTGCAGATCTTGTTCGGGAAGTGTAAAGAGCATGATATGATGCTCAATGCAGTATCCGGAAATAAAAAGATTGATGAACTACGAAAGCTCCTGGCATTTGGACATTCTGTTAGGAAGGGATCATTGTTAATGTTATATAGGTGTTGACTAAGGAGATCAGATAAACATGAGCCTTAGCGTTAAAAGTGTGTGCCAAGATACAGGCAGTGACTGCTTTCTCCTGTGCAGATGCTGAGCAAATAAAAATCCTGCAAACACACCACATCCAGAAAAGGCAAGCAAAAACCTGACTGTTTTGCTATTTGAATTTACTATAAGTTGATCAGTTTTTTTATTTTAATTTATTTAATTTTATTATTATTATGTTTTAGTTTATACATTTGAACAAGAGCTTGTGTGACTAGTTGATAAAAAATAATTTCTGCCAACAAAGGTTTGGGCCTGGTCCTGCTATAAAAAGTGCTGGCTGTCCACTTTTAGGCAGAGATGAATGTGGGTGATTTTGTGCTTTTGTGGCACTGAGTCTGCTGATCAGCCTGTGCATAACAGAAGAGCTTCAAGCAAAAATGAGCACTCTCCTTGTGAACTGCAGTGTCATTTAGGAATTTATGTAAAGACAGATAGGATAATCCACTATCAGCTGACATTAAAACAAGTGAAATATGTGAATGGATGTTAAACTGGTATATTTTTTGCAGTATTGAGAACATGTGTTATTCCAATGAGAAGTGACTTTGACACCTTGGAAAAACAGACACACACAGAGAAGATGGGGACAAAAATGTGTTGTATGCAGTCATGGTGTAAACGTCTTCTTAGCTTGATTAAGCCTGACATCTTTCTGTTGACCTACACATCGTCTTTAGCTTTTTTCTCATACGTGCAATCAATTATTTCCATCTTGATGCTATATTATAGGTTCTCCTTCATCTCTTCAATCCCATCTATTTGTCCAGCATCAATGTTCCTCATTCTCAGACCCTCATGTGCATGTTTCAGTGTCAAGTCAGTGTCATACACAGATATGTATTATGTATAGCTGATATACAATAAGTTTTAAAAGCTTTAAAAATGGCAGAAATCATATTTACAATTGTATGTTTTCGTA
Source organism: Carassius carassius (assembly GCF_963082965.1). Taxonomy (NCBI): domain Eukaryota; kingdom Metazoa; phylum Chordata; class Actinopteri; order Cypriniformes; family Cyprinidae; genus Carassius; species Carassius carassius. Next base: position 26,428,681 of record NC_081766.1, on the reverse strand, counting down.
TTGTACTCTTTTAAAATATGGGTTTGATTTGATCTATCTATCTATCTATCTATCTATCTATCTATCTATCTATCTATCTATCTATCTATCTATCTATTATCATACTTTAAATACTTAAATATTTGTAGTATTATAGATATGATTTAATGAAACATTTTTACAGATATAATACTCACAGATCCATACATCAAAAGTGTCAAAACCTTCAAATCTGTTTTGCTATACATTTGTTAGCCCTCAATGTAACAGGACTATCCTATATATGTACTATAACTCTGTTTAGAAGAGAGGGGCATGGTTAGATGTGACTTTGCCTGTTAGCAAAAAATGATCCTCTCAATAGCATAATATGAAACTATCCGGATGTACCTGTCCTTTACTTGTATTTGCCCTTCATTCTTCTCTTCTCTTCTCTTCTCTTCTCTTCTCTTCTCTTCTCTTCTCTTCTCTTCTCTTCTCTTCTCTTCATGATTTCTCCAGTCCTGTTCTATTCTCTTAACATTTATTCATCTCAATCGCTTTGACAAATTATTCTGCTACATAGTAAAGACGATTCTACTGCAGCTATATGCAGCAAGCATTTTGCTATATCTCTTGCTTGATTCTAGCATCTTTGTTCTTGAAGGTGTCTTAGATACTCCAGATTCCCCCCCAAAAAAAGAAAGAAAGAGAGAAACAGAGAAGAAGATGAAACTCAAAAGTTTTAACTAACAAAATCAATACAGAGAACGGAATTATGTTGAGGTAGCCCCCATTCGTAGCTTGAATAAGATGTTGTAGATTCCAGCTATTCCTGCCAAAGACGAAGGCAGGGCGGAACCTACCCCCGCATGGACAGGGCCAACCTGGTGGTGGTGGGGAGGATGGAGGAAAATGATGCGGCAGTATCTGCAAACACACTGACAAAAGGATAAGAATGCTTTACATTTAACAACGACGAACCCTGTAAAAGCATAAAAAAGTCCTTGCACAAAGATTTTTGCAAAACTTTAAAGTAGACGTTATGAATGAGCATACACTGACCAGGACATTAAAGTCACTGGGCACAAACTACATTTTTAACAGAATTGTTGTAATTATAACCTCCAAGTCCAAATATTGACAAAGTTAAGGAGGAAATCCGGAGGGAGTCGTGACTATAGACAGGAAGTATGTAAAACACAGATTATAAAAAGGCCTTGATGAGTACAAGTTCCAAGATGGAATACTTTATTGCTCACCACATAGAAAAAGAGAGCACGAGCTAGTTATTTATCAGAGCAGACTAATGCCACATAGCTAAGCTAGACCAAATTACCTTAAGTATAATATGTCCTGAAAATAGTAAAAGAATAACAGAATAGACAAAACTGATGAAATTCTTTGTCAATCTATTGTGCATTAGGAAAACTTCAGTGTCTGAGCATAGCTAGAATATGTGTCCATTTACATTCTTGATCTTATTTGGAGGATGCTCATGCAGAAATAGACAGCGAGGACCTCTCTGAGGAAATGGTCTACACAACAGGAGAGACTTAAAGTCATAATATTTACTCCATTCCTGTACAAAGCATTCAGGAATTGTTATAGATAGACGCAAATGAAATAATGACAGAAAAAACAAAGACAAAAACATATGATTAAGACAACAATTACCTTACAGTGTGCTAGACATAGCGTATTTACAGAAAAGTATTATTCAAGCAACATAATCTTTATCAGTGTAGATGTAAATCAGTGTAAAGATGCTCATTCCAAAAGAGTTGTTCAAAATGTATTGGTTTGAGCAAACATTGTTAGATATTATAACTTAATTTTCGTAGAAGTAGATATATAGAAAATGTTGTTTCTAATAAATGTAGGTTAAAGATATATCTGAGCTTGCAAAGATGAATTATGCAGCATTATGAATCCTGAACTATGGCCTCAGTACTGTAATTACAAAAGACTCTGAGAACTTTTATTTATTTATTTATTTATTTAAAAAAAGCAAAATGCCACCTAGGCTCAAATTAGGATAATTATGCAGTGCTAGTCTGCTAGATACATAATCACGCGACACCAAATGCTTTGTCAAGTCAAGTCAAGCCACCTTTATTTATATAGCGCTTTAAACAAAAAAGATTGTGTCAAAGCAACTGAACAACATTAATTAGGAAAACACTGTGTCAATAAGGCAAAATGACAGTTAAAGGCAGTTCATCACTGAATTCAGTGATGTCATCATCTCAGTTTAGTTTAAATAGTATCTGTGCAATCATTTGCAATCACGTCAACGATATCGCCTTAAATGAAGCTTTGTCTTACACATATGAGTGAATAACCTTGCAGAGAATAAAATTTATGCCCATAAATCCCCAGAATGCAATTTTTTACCGGGGAACGCCTCTCGAAACGCGATTGGGCTAGTTTTGGGTTAGTTTTAAGTAGTGATTGGGCAAATTTTATTGTGAAAATCTGGCAACCCTGGAAAGTAGTAGTAGTAGTAGTAGTAGTAGTAGTACTTTATTGTTCAGCCTAAGCTGAAAATTGATCTTTGGTCTTGTCATACAATCACAAAAGAATTAACAATACACAACATCCAATAAATACATCTAACCATACACAACATCCACAATGACAAAATTAAAATATAAGTTTCCTACCTAAATTTTGGTACGAAAGTTTGTTTATATATTGCTTAAATTGCTTTTGGTGTACTGTAACAACAACGTGATGGTAATAATTTAAAAAAACATGATTCAAAGGGTGTGTTGTGTCTCTTGTTATAATAAAGCTTTTCACTGAACAGCAATTTGGTATAACTGAGCAACTGACTTTTGCTTTAATCCTATAATTTTTCCAGCTACTCTTATAATTCTGTCTAATTTAACTTTATTCACAGAAGTAACTCGTCCAAACCACACAGTTATATTATACCCTAAAACACTCTCAATTAAACCTGTATCAACTCTTTGCAACACAGCTTTACTCACACAAAATTCTTTTAGTTTCCTTAGCAATAATAGCCTTTGATTTGCTTTCTTACAAATAAGAGCCACATTATATATATATACATTACAGTCAATCATGATTGCTAAATACTTAAAAGTCTTCACAATTGCAACAGTTTGATCACATAACATTATGTCTGTTAGAGGCTCTGAATGATTTAAAATCAACTCTTTTGTTTTACTTACTTTTATCAATAAAGAACTTTCTTCACACCATATTTCTATTTTCAAAACCTCATCGTACTCAAAATGTACAGTCTTTCCATAAAAGTGCCACAAGTGTCATATCATCTCCATATTTATATAGTTTGTAATTCTCATGCTGCACTCTTATACCACTTGTATAAACAGAAAATAAAAGAGGTGACAGGACGCATCCTTGAGGTGCCCCCGTGTTTAAAGATATAATATCTGATTTGAGCCCCCGAGCACAAACTCGTTGTGGTCATTTTGTTAGAAAATACTTTATCCAATGAACTATTTCCCCATTCACACCTAGAAACAGGAGACGTCCCAAGAGTAAATGTATCTGCATGGTATTAAAGGCAGAGGTGTAATCAATAAAAAGAACACGCACATAAGCCTCTGCTTGTTGTAAATGGTTAGCAATTGTATCGACCATAGTGAGCTATGTCATCCTCTGTTCCTCTTTGTGATTTATATGCAAATTGCAGTACATCTAATTGTTCTTATATTTATGGTTTTAGATGATAACTAACTACTCTTACCATGCATTTAGCTAGTATTGAGGTTAACGCCACAGGACGAAAGTACTCTGGATCTTTTTCTCTCACTTTTTTTGGAAGGGGTTGTATAAATGATAACTTAGTCGGGCAATAAGTCAAGTGATAGTTTGAGCAAGAAACGACGACACAGTATCTGCAAACGCAATGAGGGGTGAGTACAGGGCTTTTATATTCCTTTTGTTGAGGGCCAGTTGGCTAGATCGAATTGTAAAAAGTGATGTGGCATTAAGTCTTCCTGGTAGAACTTGTGCTGATGGTTCCATTACATTAACAGTTTTTTTTTAATTGCTAAAACACATTTCTTGAAACCATCACTCATTTTCTCAATACCTTAAACACAAATCCAAACCTTAAAACTAAATTCCAATACCTTGAGTCTTCAGGCAAAACCATACACACATTAGTTAATAATATACACACTACGTATCATTCGTTAGACACTACATAAAAAAGTGTACAGTGCATGTAGTTAAAGCAAAATAAAAAAAGTTTATTGTATATAGTAAATAGTTTGCAATACTGAGTTTGGTGAATATACATATTTACTTTCAAAAGAAAAACATACACACAAATATATACAGGTGCTGGTCATATAATTAGAATATAATCAAAAAGTTGATTTATTTCACTAATTCCATTCAAAAAGTGAAACTTGTATATTATATTAATTCATTACACACAGACTGATATATTTTAAATGTTTATTTCTTTTAATTTTGATGATTATAACTGACAACTAAGGAAAATGCCAAATTCAGAATTTCAGAAAATTAGAATATTACTTAAGACCAATACAAAGAAAGGATTTTTAGAAAATCTTGGCCAACTGAAAAATATGAACATGAAAAGTATGAGCATTTACAGCCCTCAATACTTAGTTGGAGCTCCTTTTGCCTGAATTACTGCAGCAATGCAGCGTGGCATGGAGTCAATCAGTCTGTGGCACTGCTCAGGTGTTATGAGAGCCCAGGTTGCTCTGATAGTGGCCTTCAGCTCTTCTGCATTGTTGGGTCTGGCATATCACATCTTCCACTTAGATAGATTTTCTATGGGGTTAAGGTCAGATGAGTTTGCTTGCCAATTGAGAACAGCTTTGGCACTGTGTGCAGGTGCCAAGTCCTGTTGGAAAATTAAATCTGCATCTCCATAAAGTTGGTCAGCAGCAGGAAGCATGAAGTGCTCTAAAACTTCCTAATGGCTGTGTTGACCTTGGGCCTCAGAAAACACAATGGACCAACACCAGCAGATGACATGGCACCCCAAACCATCACTAACTGTGAAACTTTACATTGGACTTCAAGCAACGTGGATTGTGTGGCTCTCAGATTCCTCCAGACTCTGGGACCCTGATTTCCAAAGGGAATGCAAAATTTACTTTCACCAGAGAACATAATTTTTTTCACTCAGCAGCAGTCCAGTCCTTTTTGTATTTTAGACGCTTCTGACGCTGTCTGTTGTTCAAGAGTGGCTTGACACAAGGAATGCGACAGCTGAAAACCATGTCTTGCATATGTCTGTGTATAGTGGTTCTTGAAGCACTGACTCCAGCTGCAGCCCAGTCTTTGTGAATCTCCCCCACATTTTTGAATGGGTTTTGTTTCACAATCCTCTCCATGGTGCGGTTATCCCTGTTGCTTGTACCTTTTTTCTACCACATCTTTTCCTTCCCTTCGCCTCTCTATTAATGTGCTTGGACACAGAGCTCTGTGAACAGCCAGCCTCTTTTGCAATGACCTTTTGTGTCTTGCCCTCCTTGTGCTAGGTGTCAATGGTCGTCTTTTGGACACCTGTAAAGTCAGCAGTCTTCCCCATGATTGTGTAGCCAACAGAACTAGACTGATTTCTGTGAGACACCTAAACATCCTCTCAATGGCTCACTGATTTAACAATGATAAACTTGATGTCATTTAAAAAATGGGAAGGAAGTTGTGGGATATGATTGTAATGATATAAACCTTAATAATCATCGGGAAGAAGGAGGCGGGAACAGGCGGACAATCAACTGAAACTTTAATAATACAAAATAAACACAAAACAGCGCACCAGCCCCTCACGGACAACTGGTGCGCTCAAATAAAAACCAAAACACAACTAAAAACCAAAACACAACTAAAATCCCAGGCCTGGTCCTCTCTCGTCCTTCACTATCGTCGCTCCAGTTTTATATCCTTCCATCTCCTATGTGGGACTCGAGACCGGCAGTGGGTCTCAGGTGTCACTGATTTGCCCAATCATTGCCGGCCTCACTCCTTGTTCCCACGTCCCTCGGCCCCGCCCCACTCGCCACATACCCCCATCGCCCCTCGCAGGCCGGGGGGTACCCACGAGACTGCGCTCTACCCCCCCCCTCCCTCCGGGGGGGAACGCTCACGGGAACCTGCGAGAACCTGGGGGTAGGACAGACGAGGCGAGAGAAAAGGAGATGGAAGGAGGAGCGACAGAGACGAGAGAGGGGAGAGAGAAAAAAAAAATTCCAGTTCCCAGACGCACTGCTGCTCGGCCCTCCACCGGCTGGGCGATCTCCTCCGCGGTGCCTGGCGGTGGCACTGGACGGCCCTCGGCGGACGGCACGACACCCCTCCGCCGCCCGGTGGACGGTGACGGCTCCTCCGGTTTTGGGCAGCCAGCAGGAGTCCCCCGTTCCCTGCTCCTCCGGATACCTTCACGGAGGCAGCAGGCTCCGGCCCCCTGGCGAACGGCGCCGACTCCTCCGCTCCCTCACGGACAGCAGCCGCCCCTCCCTATCGTGGGCGGACGGCAGCGAGCTCGCCCGTCCCCGGCAACTCGCTCCAGTCCCCCGCCTCGAGCGTCCATGGTGGCATCCTCCTCGCCTGCTCGATGGCACCGCGGATTCACCACAGCGGCGAGGGATCTTCAGCAGCGCGTCCCTCCTTCTCCCAGGCTTCGGCACCACTGTAATGATATAAACCTTAATAATCATCGGGAAGAAGGAGGCGGGAACCGGCGGACAATCAACTGAAACTTTAACAATACAAAATAAACACAAAACAGTGCACCAGCCCCTCACGGACGACTGGTGCGCTCAAATAAAAACCAAAACACAACTAAAATCCCAGGCCAGGTCCTCTCTCGTCCTTCACTGTCGTCGCTCCAGTTTTATATCCTTCCATCTCCTACGTGGGACTCGAGACCGGCAGTGGGTCGCAGGTGTCACTGATTGCCCAATCATTGCCGGCCTCACTCCTTGTTCCCACGTCCCTCGGCCCCGCCCCACTCGCCACAATGATACAAGAACATAACAAAATAAACATAAAAAACACAAAGTAGGTTCATGTAAGCATGTGCGAATGGTACATTGGGTCTTAGGTGTCTTTTTAGTTCTCATGTCATAAAGTGGTCCCATTTCAAAACAGCCAATTACTCACTGCCACTTCCTCACTGGATTTTAATGAATTTAAGAATGCTTGGTCTGAGTGGCTTAAATGAAAAGTGGCAAAATGTCAGTGTTACTCACATATTTATAAAAATGGTATGCATCATTAAACCATATATCAGGAATAGTAATGAATATAGCTGCAAGCAGCAATTATCAGGGTTCAAGCACTTTAATGCCTTTACGGTGGTCTAGGCCAACCTGGATGTATGGCTGACAGTAAAACACATCCAATATGGAGAATAGGCTTACAGACACACACACACACACACACACACACACACACACTGAAATGCACTTATCAAACTACAAACCTGATTCCAAAAAAGTTGGGACACTGTACAAATTGTGAGTGAAATGTCATGCCAAATATTGGCTCATTTTGGATTTCATGAGAGCTACACATTCCAAAAAAGTTGGGACAGGTAGCAATAAGAGGCCGGAAAAGTTAAATGTACAGATAAGGAACAGCTGGAGGACCAATTTGCAACTTATTAGGTCAATTGGCAACATAATTGGGTAGAAAAAGAGCCTCTCAGAGTGGCAGTGTCTCTCAGAAGTCAAGATGGGCTGAGGATCACCAATTCCCTCAATGCTGTGGCGAAAAATAGTGGAGCAATATCAGTTTCTCAGAGAAAAATTGCAAAGAGTTTGAAGTTATCATCATCTACAGTGCATAATATCATCCAAAGATTCAGAGAATTGGAAACAATCTCTGTCCATAAGGGTCAAGGCCGGAAAACCATACTGGATGCCCATGATCTTCGGGCCCTTAGACGGCACTGCATCACATACAGGAATACTACTGTAATGGAAATCACAACATGGGCTCAGGAATACTTCCAGAAAACATTGTCGGTGAACACAATCCACTGTGCCATTCGTCATTGCCGGCTAAAACTAAATAGGTAAAAAAATAAGCCATGTCTAAACATGATCCAGAAGCCCAGGCATTTTCTCTTGGCCAAGGCTCATTTAAAATGGATTGTGGCAAAGTGAAAAACTGTTCTGTGGTCAGACGAATCAAAATTTGAAGTTATTTTTGGAAAACTGGGACACCATCTCATCCGGACTAAAGAGGACAAGGACAACACAAGTTGTTATCAGCGCTCAGTTCAGAAGCCTGCATCTCTGATGATATGTGGTTGCATGAGTGTGGCATGGGCAGCTTACACATCTGGAAAGGCACCATCAATGCTGAAAGGTATATCTGTCATGATCCGGTCACTGCACATCAGTTTATTTACCAGACAGACTTTCACGCGACACAGTACACCCTGGATTTAATTTCCCATAAACTCCTGCCTAGGAACTCATTATTGAACCACACCTGTTTCCTATCAGTGACACTGTAAAGGTTGCACTCATCCACACTCACATCTTGTTTAGTTCTGTCTGGCATTTCCAAGCGTTTTCCCTGTGTTTGTTCTTTTCCGTGTCTGACTTTAGATTGTATATACCACCTGTGATACTCTGCCGCCTGCCCAACCTCTGCCTGGTATTGTTGTTGTTTCTGGATATCCCTTGACACAATTGACCCTGTTACCTGAATTCTGCCTGTCTGACCATTCTTATTAAACATACTGCATATGGATCCGAATGTTTCCGACTCCATGTTACAATATGCAAGTTCTAGAACAACATATGCTCCCATCCAGATGTCGTCTCTTTCATGGAAGACCTTGCATTTTCCAACATGACAATGCCAGACCACATACTGCATTAAGTACAACATAATGGCTGCGTAGAAGAAGGATCCAGGTACTGAAATGGCCAGCCAGTCATAAAAAGAAGAGGGGATGCCACACAGTGGTAAACATGACCTTGTTCCAACTTTTTTGAGATGTGTTGATGCCATGAAATTATTTTTCACTTAAAATGATACTTTTTTCAGTTTAAACATTTGATATGTCATCTATGTTGTATTCTGAATAAAATATTGAAATTTGAAACTTCCACATCATTGCATCCTGTTTTTATTCACAATTTGTACAGTGTCTCAACTTTTTTTTAATTGGGTTTGTAGTATATTAATAATCAATAAGCATGCTTACACACACATACATGCACACACATTTTGTTGCAGATATAGATTTGAAATAAATTATAGGTGAAATTCATTAAAAACTTATTTAATTTTAATCAGAACCCTAACTATACAGTGTAGTAAAACAAGTAAAATTAAATTAAGTACATTTTTATTAAACTAAGTAAAATTATCAAAGTTTTATACCAAGTACCACTTCAGAAAATAGTTGGGTCTCTAAGTACATCCATAATGACCAACATCAAATTTCATCAGCGTAGTAGGGCTAACTATTCAGCTTCAGTTAAAAAATTAGGCAGTTTTATTTCTAATAAGAATATTTATTGTTGTCAGCCACTTTAACATTGTAAATACACAGTTTGAACATTAACACTGCATTGTGCTTACATACAGGTAAAAGAATAACTTAAATAAAGATTAAATTAAAATGTGTTATAACTAAAGTTACATAACTGTACTTCACTTAAAAAAACACCTTGCTCAAAGATTTAGTTAAAATGTATTAACTTTAATTTATATTTAATTTAGTGATTCCTCTACGTACCACTACCTGACACTTTGTGAACTACTGATTTAAAAAATCTTAATTCATTTAAGTTGTACCGACATTTGCAATTATATATTTATGAAAACACGAACAGAGTATGTTATCTTTAAGACTATTATAAGAAATAATATATATATATATATATATATATATATATATATATATATATATATATATATATATATATACACATTTATTTTCTGAAGTGGTACTTGGTATAAAACTTTGATAATTTTACTTAGTTTGATAAAAATGTATAGGGGTGGTGTAGGCGCAGTGGATAAGACACATGCCTTTGGCGTGAGACACCCGGGTTCGAATCCACTGTGTGACACCAATTTGTCCCTGAGCAAGACACTTAACCCCTAGTTGCTCCAGAGGTGTGCAACCTCTGACATATATAGCAATTGTAAGTCGCTTTGGATAAAAAACCCTTTTTTGCATATAATTCTGTATATGTGTATATGCTTAAAATCACTTTATTTGAATCCAAATACAAAATACAGAGTTCTACGTTACGGTATACCGCAAATCAGCCAAAAAATACAGTGTCCCGGAGTATAACAGTAAACTGTTCACACACCCCACCACCCACGCTGATTGTACTCAATTTTTTTTTTACAAGGTTGGCAGGTGTTGGAAACTCAGAAGCTAAGACCAGGAGACTCTTGAGTAATCTTTAGCAGAATTCTTTATTAAGAACGCTATGCGTGGCGCTGTAGTGATCAAAAGTCTAACTAGTCCTTAATACATTGAAGTTTATATACATTCCAAGGAGGGGGGATACATAGAGGTGGAGACAATTTAAACCAAGCATGAAAATGGAATCAGGAAAATGCCAGACACTGGCATCTCTATTGTTTCTTTTTCAAAACTGCATCAAAGCATTTGCTGCTGTATCAATACATAATCCTCCATATCTATACGTCAATCAGCAAGGAATGCATCACAATATATTGCTGTATTGATATTTTGAATAGGGCCATTTAAATCCTTGTTCCATTTGCTCCTTTTATACTTTGAGCACCTGCCCCTCCAAAGGTCTTCTGCATGGCCATGCTCGGAGGGAGTGTCAGCCACGTTAAAAAAGTAAACCGCTTAAGTCATTTGTGGATTAATGCGCAATGGTGACGCGAACCATTTAAAGCGCCAACCCTTTAAAGTTTGAGCATATTGTTTGCAATTGATTAATTAATTAAAAACAAAGTAGTTTATATGCTTTGTTGTTTTTGTTGTTTAGTAGCAGTAATATGCAGTTATTAGCCATGTCCAGTGTATTTTTTGTTGGTTTTCATGAGACCCCCTCCTGAAATGACCAGGACCCCCCAATCAAAATTGTCTGGAGCCGCCACTGCTTAGATGTAATAGTTTTTTTTAGAACCATGACTGTTGAAACATATGAGATGGATGTTAACATTTAATGGAAACTACATGTTGACACAGAAAACTATGTAGCAAAAGAGTGGAAGTCTGGAAGTCCATGGCGTCCAAATAGCTGTGAAGTCTGTTTTCTGTAGTCCATTTCCCACGTATATTCACTCAGGTGACTCTTTGTCCTCATGAAGCTTGCTCATGGATGTCTGAGGTGATGCTTTCCACAAAGGGTGTCACATAAGGAAATTACATGGCATGCAGACACATTTTTAGACTTCTGTCGATCTTATAGTGGTTTTAAGTCTGGTGATCGTATAGTGTTTTTCTTAATCTAGTTTTAAGTAATTTGACACCTATGGACCAGTGAGGTGGGGATAAATCTACTGATAGGGGAAACCTATGAGGAAGTCTTAACCACAGGGTTGCCCCCCGAGGCCTGTTGCACTTCGGTTCTTCCCTGGGCTCCTCACTGGCCTGTGTGTGTCCTAATCTGTCCCTGTAGTTGGTGTGCGAACTTTACTGTACAACATCTCCATCCTCTAATGGAACATCAGTCATAATAAACATCACTACCCAAAAAGTATAGGTTGGTGCAGGGAACTACACTGCGACCAAAATGGTCACATATGCGACCTTTTGAAATGCCATTGCGACCCTAATTTTTATGGGGTCGCAAATGTATCACTGATTATTTTTGTACCTACTTATGTGTTATGCTATGGTTTAATATGAGCATTTATTAAAACAGAAATGTGTATTTTAAGAATACGTTTTATAACGTGCTCCGAGCATTCAACACGTCAAGTTGGCTTGCCAATTTAAACATTCAAAAGAGTTTAAAGCATTCAAACACAAGATGCAGGAAAGCTGAACTGAGACGGACAGCAACACTGAACCGAGCTCTCCTTCAGGACGTTCGCATCCTCCTGCACCTGAACGAACAAATACAAATCGCAGTTTAAACAAACAGAAAAAAAAAGAGCGAAAAGCGAAAGAGCTCATTTCAGCACCGTGGTATTCAGGGCGCAAGCAGAGACGTGTCTCAAAGTCTTCTTGCTTTTGTACCGACAACAAATACATACAAAATGTCAAAATACCCGTCTTGGAAAGTGTGTTCGAAAAAGTCAGTGGTTATGTCTTAAGTGAAAGTAAAGAGTTGGAAAGAAATCGGATGTGTATCATTAAAATGGATGCATTGACTCTTAAAGTGACCGCGCCTAATTTACTAGCTCTGCTGTCAGTGTCTTTAATGTATGAAAATAAAAGTAAATCACTCACTGCTCTTGATTGAATTACTTTGTAGTTTTAACAAGAATTTATCCACAGTCAAACCAAATTTCAGATATAATTGATTATATTGTTTTACTGGTGGGTGCAGGACACTAGTTAATTTATGCATTAAGTGAGTATAGCAAAATACAGTGATCTGTGAAATATTATACCCAAAAATTCTTCATACTGTAGACTACCTGTGAAATTAATTTAAAATATATATATATTAAATTAGGGACCTGACCATGTTATGCTTAAGTGTTTCTTTCTTTAATTGCTAATGCAACCTTTTCACACCACAGACTGAACAAAATTAAGTATTGCTTGCTTGGTAACTGTTCAACAAAGTATTGATAGTTGTGTAAATATTGTCATACTAACAGTTGTCTGAAGTTTTGGTTGATTGTAATCCATTACATATCTTTCTATCAAAGTTATCTGACATTACCAAGAGGAATTTGTTCTGACACAGTTTAACTCTGAGTTCTTGTCATATTTTATTACCAATTTCTGAACTATAGCAAATAAACTGTGATAATGTGAGAAATGTTGAAGGTGTCTGAATACATTTTGGTTTGACTGTGTATTTTATTTTACAGTGAAGACTATGCAGTGCTATTTTAAATTAACAAAAACAAACTTTAAAAACGCACAAATAAATAAATAGAATGGACATACAGTACAAATTAAACAATTTCACTGTACAACCTGCACAAAAACTCAAACAACATGCTTATTCTGACGTGTACATATTAAAATATCTAAAAGAATAATGGGGCATACTAAATTTTATTGTGTTTTAAATTAGTAAAAAATTCTTACTGACAAATGGGCAAAACCTAGTATAGTGGCAAATGTTACAAATGTAAAATAACAACTCATTAGTATTTGGGGTGAAAGTAATTAGTCTTTTAATATGTCATAAATTGATTTTTGTTGTAAATATGCCTGACAAGATTGTTACACTGAATGACATTTTACTGGGTGTCTTCTGTAAATCAGGGGAAAATGTATGATATTTATTTTTTGCTCAGAAAAACAAAAACAAAATTGCAATTAAAACAGAAAACTTTTAGCATTTTGGGGGGGGGGGGGGGCTACAACAGTTTAAAGCAGTATTACACTTTTTTATGCTTAAACACTTTTTTTAATTTAATATTAATAATTTAAAATGCAGACATTTATTTTGCATGCTGTTGAAGATATTAAGTTGAGTCAACATACAGATTGAGGGTTTTTTTGTTAATTTTTTTCAACCATTTAGCACTAAACAATTTTTTGCAGCACCCCTGCACAAGATGGCCGCCAAGCCAGTACCACTGCACAATGTGGCCGCCAGCCCAGCGCCACAGCACAAGGTGGTCGCCAGCCCTGCGCCACTGCGCAATATGGCCGCCAGCCCTGCGCCACTGCAAAGATGGCCGCCAGCCCAGCACCACTTCGCTAGATTGCCGCCAGCCCAGCGCCACAGCACAAGGTGGCCGCCATCCCAGCACCTCTGCACGAGATGACAGCCACAGGTGACCCTCCAGAGTCGAGTCAGGTCCCCGTGGTCCCTCCAGAGTCGAGTCAGGTCCCCGTTGACCCTACAGAGTGGATTCAGGTCCCCGTTGACCCTCCAGAGTCGAGTAAGGTCCCCGTTGACCCTCCAGAGTCAGTTCAAGTCACCATTTACACTCAAGAGTCAAGCACTACCACAGTTAGACCTCAGGGGTCAAGTCAAGTCACCAATGATTTTCATGGGCAAAGTCAAGTCACCAATGATTTTCATGAGCAAATTCAAGTCACAGTTGATCTTCATGAGCAAAGTCAAGTCACCGTTGATCTTCATGAGCCAGGGCAAGTCACCAATGATTTTCATGAGCAAAGTCAAGTCACCATTGATCTTCATGAACAAGTTCAAGTCACCCTTGATCCTCATGAGCAAAGTCAAGTCACCGTTGATCTTCCTGAATGAAGTCAAGTCTCAGTTGATCTTCCTGAACCCAGTCAAATCACCACGGAACTACCAGAGCTTCTTCACGTCTCTGCTATACAACCAGAGCCCCTTCACGTCTCTGGTGAACTACCAGAGCTTCTCCACATCTCTGCTGAACTACCAGAGCTTCTCCATGTCTCTGCTGAACTTGTTGTCTGTCTCGACCGCACGGCTGTGGTGGTCTTCTGCGCTGCCCTGGTGGGCTTCTTTCTCGACCGCACGGCTGTGGTAGTCTTCTGCAATGCCCTGGTGGGCTTCTGTCTCGACCGCACGGCTGTGGTGGTCTTCTGCGCTGCCCTGGTAGGCTTCTGTCTTGACCGCATGGCTCCAGTTCCACCTGCTCCACCCTGGATTCCTGCCCTGTCGGCTCTGCCCTGGGCCCCTGAACTTTCTGTTCCCTCCTGGCCTTTTTTTTGTTTTGTTGTTGTTGTTGTTTTTTCTCTCTCTCTGTTTCCCTCTATGGACCTGGCCCTCCATTCCTCCCCCTGGTCCTCCGCCGGTCCACCTCCCTCCTGGTCTCTGTGTTCCTTAGTTTGTTTTTGGGTTCGATGGAGCATCTGGTAGCTGCTCCTTAGAGGAGGGGGTAATTTCACAGTGTCTCATCTGTGTTACCCTGGGTGTCCACTAGTGGTCTCACTTCCCCATAGTCACCCCACTGCAGGCACTACATTTCCCACAAGCCTTTGTCCCATTCGTCACTGTTAATTGCACACCTGTATTACACTCAGCTGTCTCCACTCTCTTCGTTATCACCTGTCCATATATACCAGCCTGTCTCATTCTGTTTTCATGGAGTCCTTGTTTTCCGTCACCCGGTTTTCTCCCGTTCCCTTGTGTTTTCTTGTTTCTTGTGTCCCTTGTGTTTCTTGTTTTTGGACTGCTTTCCCCGTTGTTGACCTCTAGCCTGTTTTGGATTTTGATTTTGGATTACCCCATTAAACACTGCATTTGGATCTCTCTTTTCCTGTGATCAATCGTTACACCTTATTTCAACCATATTTCAACGTTGAAGGTTGGTAATGTGCCAGCTGGGATGTGTGTCTGTACTATGTTTGTACTTTCTTCTACACTGGAAGCTCCTGTTGTCAAGTCAAATTCCTTGTGTGTGTAAACATACTTGGTAATAAAGCTCTTCTGATTCTGATTCCAATTCTGATAATTTACTATAATATTGTGTTTTGAGGCTTTTTTAACTGTTTTAGTGCCAGCTATGGTCCGATCTTCAATAAACTTCACATGCTTGTTAAGAGTCATCTGCAACATGTTTACCAGTGATTGACGAATTAGGATCTCGCTAGACAGATGAATCGCCTTCGAGTGTTAACAAAACAAGCCATTGAATGTCCCCCCAGTGAGCCTTCTCGCACAGACACTGTGCAAGGTCAGGGAGGACAAGGAGCAGGTCCTTTTAGTAGTAGCCATATTGGCCATACTGGCCCAGTCAGACTTTGTTCCCAGAACTGATGATCCTCACAACAGCTCCTCCTTGGCATATTCTAAGGAGTAAGGATCTGAGTAAGGACTTTCTCAGAGGGGGGCACTCTCTGGCATCCACGCCCAGACCTGTGAAATCTCCACGTATGGTCTCTGGACGGGACGCAGAGGTTCTAGGTGGTTTACCTCCAGCAGTATTAAACACAATCACTTCAGCTAGAGCGCCCTCTACGTCGATTGGTGTTCTTCCCGCCGGGAAGCTCCCCGTAGATGCCTGATCGAAGCGAAGGCTGTGTCCCTTCACCCTCAAAGTGTATGTTGCCGCTATGGCCGCACATCACGATGCAGTAGACGTAAAGTCCATTGGGAAGCATGACCTGGTCATCAGTTACCTTAGCGGGGCTAGGAGGCTGAACCCTGTGCGCCCTCACCTGGTACCCTCTTGGGATCTCCCCTTGATACTAGGGGTCTTGAAGCAGGAGCCCTTGAAACCTCTGCAGTCAGTAGAGCGTAAGTTTCTTTCACTAAAGACAGTCCTCACTGCATTGGCTTCGGTTAAGAGGGTCAGGGACCTGCAGGCATTTTTGGTCGATGATACATGCCTTGAATTCGGGCCGCCCAACTCT
Organism: Carassius carassius; assembly: GCF_963082965.1. Taxonomy (NCBI): domain Eukaryota; kingdom Metazoa; phylum Chordata; class Actinopteri; order Cypriniformes; family Cyprinidae; genus Carassius; species Carassius carassius. The sequence continues at coordinate 26,412,291 of NC_081766.1, read as the reverse complement.
CATGTTGTCCTGAGACCCCTCCCTCACTTTGAGCCCGTGTCTTTCCCTGGCAGAGATTCTCTGCCGTCTCTGTTGCATAGTGATCTCACCCCAGGCGGGCTGAGTCTACCGCAGGGACTTCCATATGTAACACTGCCCTATGGCCAGTCCATATGTTTAATCTCCACATGTTATCTCCTATGTGCAGTATGTGGTTCCATAGCGTTCCCCTACTTGGGTACGCTTTCCCAGTGTTATTCAAATCCCACTGTACGGAACAGCAGTGCCGGGTTCCTCTGCCTAAGCCCTGTCCTATCTTCTGCCCTAACTGGTGTGGGGGGACTTGCCGGCTTTCGCTGGGCACTGGAGGGGGTCAGCAATAGTGCCGTTTTCCATACGGATCCCAATTCGTCAGTCACAAAAGACCCCACAACAACATCCAAAGAACTTTTTTAATGTTAAATTCACAATTAATATAAAGTCAGTCGTAATAAAAAAAGTTATGGCATGACACCCATATCTGTTACTTAAGTAAACAGACAGGTTTTCCACCAAAATAAAAGATCAACTGGTTTCAGTCATAAAAGTACAAGGGTTTCTCTTGTAAGTGCAGAACAAAATATGCATTAGTTTACAAAAACCTTTACATATCATTGTATTTGGATTTTTCTTCTTCAACTGTTTCTTTTTCAACTGTTTTATACAGTATGTTTCCAAAATAAAACTGCTATTTTACAATTTTGAGAAGTTTTTTGAAGTTGACTGTAAAGCCATTGCTGCCATTCATTTGATTTTTAACCTTTATAATGCACAGTGTTGATCTTGGTTCTAATTGAACGTACAGTTGTGTATTCACCCGTACTGAAAAGTGCGACAGTGAAGCGTTGCGTTATCAACGTTGATCCAAATTTGCAAAATCAACACCTAAATCAATGTTAATCCAATGTCTACAGAATGACCATAATTCACACATGATTAAGGTAAAACTGTGAAACAGCATCACGATTTCAACAGTGAAACGTCACAAAATCAACGGCGATCCAATTTCCAAAATCGACACCTAATTCAATGTTGATCCAACGTCCACAGAACAACCTTAATTGCCCATGCTGAAGGTAAGACCGTGAAACAACTTCACGAATTAAACTTTGAAACAACGTCTTAATTTTAACAGTTAAAAAAATGTCACAATATCAATGTTGATCCAATTTGCTAAATCAAACCCTTAATCCAATGTTGATTCAACCATGGTAATGACGTTGATTCACCGGTGAATAAACTCGAAATGCCAGGCTGGGTTGTTCTTGTTCCTTTCATGCAATAACTGCATCCATCAACAAAATTAAGATTTAAAATAAGATCATAGCTCACATTTACTACAATCCTGAAATGCTAATAATGCTGATTCAAAATGACAACGCAGATGATTGACCATCAAAGCATAGCACGGTTTGATAAGCCCCGCTCCCACAGCTGAACTGGAAGTTCTGATTGGTTTTGCACCTGAGTCATTCTCTTAAGTAAAAGTACCACAATTTATACTCAAGAAAGTAGAAAAAAATGTATTCAAGTACTGTAACAAAAGTATTTGTAAATATAGCAATTATAGGGCCAAGCATTGGCCAAACTGCAGGAATGAGTGATTAAAACCATTTTAAGATTATTTTAGTCAAAATAGCTGACAAAATCATGAATACAACCACTAGTAATACCACTACTTAATGAGTTTCTCGATGATGGAGGGATGGGTTAAAGGCAGACTTGAGATAATTTATTTGCAGTGTGGTATTACTTTCTTTTATCTATTCAGTTCACTTATTCGTTTGATAGTAATGACCGACATTAATATATTAAGTTGTAATGTCAATGGTTTAAATGGCCCCCATAAATGTACAAGTTTTTTAGAACTTTTGCAACGAAAAAAGCTTGACATTGCTTTAATCCAGGAAGCTCATTTGTGAAAGGATGATGTCCATAGATGCAATAATAAATATTATGAGGTGGTCTCTTTTGCTGCGACAGACAATAAAACTAAAGGTGTTGAGATCATTGTTAGAAGAAATTTAAATATTTTCATTTTAGGCAGAAATGGTGATAAGGCTGGCAGAATAGCCTGTATGACAACTATGGTTGGGAATAGGAAGATAGCATTTCTCTCAGTTTATGCACCATGTAGTCCAGATCCAATTTTTTTTTCTAAATTATCTACCTGTCTCACTGATCTCACAGACTTTGAGATGGTTCAATTCAGTTCAATTCTCGTTTGTTTGTATAGCACTCTTTACAGTCCAAATCGTTACAAAGTAACTTTACAGAAAATTACGTTTTTACTATATTTAGTAGTAACTTATAAGTGGTCACTGTCAGTTTGTGCACGTATGACAGGATTTTTATAGAAAAAATAATACAAGACGTAGTCAGCCAGACGATGAACATTATTAACAGCAATTATTATATGATGCAGTCACACAGCAATATTTGATAGTTCTGTTTGTTGATTCAGGGTTAGCATCATCTGGGGTCCTCTGAGGGTCAGCATCATCTCTTCTCAGATGTTCTGGATCCAGACTGGAGCTTGTGTAAATCCTAGTTACCATGGGATGTAAATCCAGTGGCAAAACATAGAAACAAATAGAGACATCATTAGCATAGCTGCTGTTCCAACAAACTAAAATTAATTAGTTTAACTCAAGCTAAAGAATAAGAATGCGCATTTGATCAGATGCAAATACACTCACAATTTAAGAGATACATTATTTTGAATGTTTGGCGAAAGAGATGCATTTTTAATCTAGATTTAAACAGAGAGAGTGTGTCTGTACCCCAAACATTATCAGGAAGGCTATTACCTAGAAGTTCTACCTCCTTTAGTGGACTTTGCTATCATAGGAACTACCAAATGTCCAGCGTTTTGTGACCTTAGGGAGCGTGATGGATTGTAACGTGGTAGAAGGCTAGTTAGGTATGCAGGAGCTAAACCATTTAGGGCCTTATAGGTAAGTAATGATAATTTGTAACTGATACGGAACTTAATAGGTAGCCTCTAGCTCTACATTTTGAACTGCCCTTGTGAAAAAGAAGTGTGCTTAATTGTATTAAAAGTGTACTTGTTGTGTACTTCCAATCTTAAAAGTACACTTTTTTAAAAGTGCATTTGCAGATAATATCATATAATTTAAATTAAAGGCCACTTAAGTGTACTTAAAGAGATAACACTTTAATGACAATAGGCCTTAACATACTTAAGTGCTTAAGTACCTTATAAAAATGCACTTTTTGATAATGTCTAATTAAGTATTATTTAAACATACATTTTACATAATTATGATTATATTGTATTTTAAATAAGTACATTTATTTTTATATATTTTTCAATATACTAAAGCACATGTAAAATAATTGATTTTAATTTCAACTTAAGTGTGTTCTCCAAAATTACATTTGTTAATGTATTTTAAATGTATTACTATTTAGACTATAATATATACTATGTGCATTAATGCAATTAATAAAAATAACCTTCACTACACTTTCTCATACAGTATACTCTAATAAAACTTTGAATTGTTGAAATTTTCAAACACCAGCTCCTGCTCTATGAATTCTATAAATTACATTTTCTACATAATATTTTCTGAAAGTAATGTATTTGTATGTAATAGTACCATAATTTACATCTGTGTACAGAATACATTCAATATTATGTTGTTCTCAGTCACTTAAACACACATTTAAGTGCATTAATTGCAAGCAAAAGTTTAACGAATCTACATTTGATTTCTAATATAGGATAAACTGCACTGTAAAAAATACTTTTAGTTAGGTGAATGAGTCTAACCAACGAATTAGAACAACTTGAACTTCAGTAGGAAAGCTTGAAATTATAGGTAACCACGCAGTGTCTTTTTTTGTTTAATGCGCATGCGCAAAAATATTACGTCATGACGGTGTGATGAGACAACGGTGCACTACTTCCATAGACAGTAAAAGAAATGGACACCGCGACCCCATTGGATTCAAGGGAGATAAGTGAAGTCAATTAGAAGCACGCAATTCCTGGGGGTCGGGCGTACTGCGCAGACTCAAACTGAGCTTGATGACATAGATGTCACATGAGCAATCTGTAAGTCTTCTAATTGTTGTGCCAAGAGAAATCTGAATCACCCACCGAATCTTCCAGAGAAGGCGAGCGTGGACAGGAGCAAATTTTGGTAAGTATTCTGATTAATTATCTACATTTACTTTATGCCTCCACGTCCACACGATACCCTCATAGACAGTAAAAGATTGCCTGCGAGCTTCTTCTCCTGTCCATATGGTAATTTCTCTACTGTGCGACAGAGAGTCGCTGGTTATGATGCAATCGTTAGCCTATTTTTTACAAAAACTGCTTCTACGGGACCATAACGTAAGATACAAGGTAATGGAGCCTTTTATACATTTTTGTGTTTCTTTAGAAATATTAATGGACAAATGGAGTCTTTAAATGCCTCAGATGTAAAGTTATTCGCTGTCAAAGTGACACAAAAATGAATGGGAGTCAATGGAATGCTACCAGCAGGTGGGGGTCCGCTAGCCAATGGCGGCGCCCAGGGGTGCTTGAAAAAAATATGAAACCCTGCTCCCCTGACTACTTCACCAGTTTTTGAAAAATGCACCGTGCGCCATGTTTGTGTAACCGTCGCGATGTGTGAGGAAACAAGAAGAGGACAACGGGGGCATCTAGTTGTACTCCGTCTGCAGTGCGTATGCGTTGCGTATTTTTTTATGCTCCCATGTTAATTGATTCCTACGGAGCCCCTCTGGTCCCACTTTGTCAAAAAAAAATATATATAACTAATTCGTGGCCTCAAGATGATTAGAATGGTTTTAATTAGAATGGTTAACATTTAGTTAGATGGCAAATTACTGAGTTAAGATAACTGCAAGACTATAGGTGTTCGAGCTGGAAGCATTAACGATTAGCATAACAAGTTAAGCAGGCTAATTCAACGTTAATGGCTATCAAGTCACTGCTATCTTAGTCTCTGTTACTAACGTTACAAATTTTACCGGACTTGATAGCCATTAATGTTGAATTAGCCTGCTTAACTTATCTTAACTCAGTAGTTTGCCATCTAACTAAATGTTAACCATTCTAATTAAAACACTCTTACCTCTTTAAAGCCGTCACAATTATTCATATGATCATCTAACGCATTCTCATCCTGCAACTTTGCCGTCAACTGGGAAATACCGGAAAATACACATAAATACATACAGCCAGACTGAGGTACCGTGACCTAAGTCTAGAACGCCCGCTGCTGACGTTTTATCGTAGGCTACACGGACATGCTTTTCCAAAATGTGAAACACTTCAATAATTTATGAACCAGTCTGCACACTACTATAGGCTAACTTAAAATCAGAATCAGAAAGAAATTCTTTGATCTTTATTGATATTGATAACCCGGGGGACAATTCTTGTGTCACAGTTGATGTGCACATCAAGACAGTTAAAGGAATAGAAATAATAATAGAAGTTGGTAAATAAACAAGTAGCCTATATACATGTAAAAAGTATAAATATGTGCTATAAAATATGAAGAAGAATTATAAAGGACTATGGATATGCAGCCTACAAGATTTACATTACTGTATTAACAGAATTGAATTGAGTGTGATGAACAGCACTAGTAAATAAATAGAAGCAGAACTGCAGCAAACTATATTACACTGAATATTAAAACAGATAATATTGCACAGATTGTGAAGTATTACATTGCACTACAGTACAGGGTCCAGTTTAATAACAAAGGGTCCATATGTCAGACACTTCACTATCTTGAGGCCACGAGTTAACTTATCGTGAGGGCACGAGTTAGTAGCCTATCTTGAGGCCACGAGTTAACTTATCTTGGGGCCACGAGTTAACCTATCTTGAGGCCACGAGTTAACTTATCTTGAGGCCACGAGTTAACTTATCTTGAGGCCACGAGTTAGTATCTTGAGGCCACGAATTAGTATCTTGAGGCCACGAGTTAGTTATATATATATATTTTTTTTTTTTTTTGTTGACAAAGTGGGACCAGAGGGGCTCCGTAGATTCCAGTGTTCACACTGCACGTGGTTGCGGTCCGTCAATGCGTTCCAGGAGCAGTGCGTCTGCAGCAGTGCAGCGATCGTTTACTTACAGAGTTTATTTTTGCTGTGCTGCATGTGCTGAATTAAAGTGACAGCACATTGTTCGCGGTAAAAATTAACATGGATTGACACGGAAATGCAGTCATTTCACAATAAATGTATACTAATTAAAGCCTACTGTGTTTCACACGCAACACATGGGTTTTGGCTAGATTTAAAACAAGAAAAACAGCAACTTTAGAGAAACAAGGCAACATTATATATGCACTTTTATAGAGGCAGAAAAACAAGTTATTTAAGACCAGTTGGATTGCGTGTAAAGATTTAAATGCAAAAGGCACGAGAGTCGACTGTTTCTGTCAGTGGTGAGTTTTAATTTTAAATGTTTGTGATATCCTAACAAGAAAAGTAGGCTAATGTTGTGTTTAAATGTGTTGCAGCTTGTTTCAGAAACTTATTATAAAAACCTAGCAGTCAAATGCATGAGTAATATGTTGTTCATATTTGAATTTAAATGTCTATGAAAGATTGTTAGTGTACTGTGATGAAAGAGTATCACAATGCTGAAAAAGCTTTTTGACATGATTTGATATCAAAATAATGGACAAATGTTGTGTTTTGTGGCATAAACAGCCCCGGATCAGTAGCGGACTGCAAACCCGTCCTGTGTGAAAGCACAATGAGTCCGTGCTGCTTCAGCACCACTAGGGATGGGACGGTATGAAAATTTAATATCACGATTATAGTGACTAAAATTATCACGATTATCAATATTATCACGGTTTTGTTGAAACGAGATGAAAGTGTTCAAAAATAGTTGATGCTCACACTGAAAACATTTCAGCAAGTTTTATATTTAATAATCAACAAACAACTAATAAAACAAGCAACTCTATGCACTTAATTTAAAGAAAGATTAAATTCTGTGGCATTTCCTTCCTTACAATGAAAAGTGTAAAAGCATAGAAAAGTCACTGACTTTCGCCATTCCTTCTCGAAAAAAAACAAAAAAAACATTGTGCGCTGCGCTTGCGTCAGACTGTTGCTGGCTGGACATGATTTAATAGTGAGTTATTAAAACCGCGATAATCAAACACGGTTTTAATGATAATTCATTTTTAAACGATATTACTAACCTTCAGCACATTTTATCACGGTTATCAATAAAACCGGTTATCGTCCCATCCCTAAGCACCACATACGTAACGCACACGGACTGCATACGCACTGCAGACGGATTATGTGAAACCGGTACAGATGAGACATTATGTGCTGCAGACGACGAATCAAGTAAGTATATCTTCATATACGTTTTCTTTATCCTTAATTTCTTCTTGCCATTCGTGCGGCTTTTAACATAATGCGGCAGTTCTTGCTATATGAACTCAGGAGTTTGAATTAATCGCATAACGTTAATTTATCTCTGACTGCATTCTGATATCGGAATTTGATCGCGTGCGTGGAAAATAATGGCGCTACTGAACAAAATTCAGAGATCTGATCTTGTAATATTTAATGTACATAATCGATATTATAACGACCAGTAATATTCAATATGTCAGCCACCTCTAGAAATAATGCTGTTTTTTTCTTTTTCTTTTTGCATTTGAAGAGCAAGATGTTCCGTTACTGCTTGTGTTTATAATGTAATATGTTTCTACTTCTCTGGAGTTATTCATTTTTGCAAGGATCAGTACAGTTTTGTTACTGGAGATACAATATGGAGACACAGGCCAGTACAGAAGAGGTGATGTTAGACGTTTTTAATGAATTGTTGACCAGTCAGCTCAACCTGATCACACATGACAAGCTAAAAGTGCTATATTAAGTCAGTATCATTATGAATTTGAACTGCTTGGAATCTTTTCCATTTGCAATTAATATATTCACTTCTGTGCATTTACAGACCCCCCTCTAATCAACGTATATTTTACAGGTAAAAAAAACAAAGGATGAGGACAGTAGCTTTTCTGTGCCAGCCGTGGTACATACAGGAACATCCTTCATGAAGATGTGTGAGAGAAGCTTGCAAGGCAAGATAATTTATATATATAATAAAAAGGGATATTTATATATTTTGTTAATTGCTAGAGTTGTTTTATTCCCTGTAAAGTAGGAATAATGAATGTTTGTAAAAATGTCATCTATCTTTAAGCCCAGTGTCAGAGAAGATGGTGTGGTCAGTACTGCTGTTTATGGAAAATCTGAAGGAACATCTCCCAGCATTTACCACCATGTTGCCCTGATGATTAAGGTAATGTTAATTCAGCTCTTAGGTGATGCAGATGTAGTCAAAAGTTTACATACATCTTGCTGAATATACTGCTTCATCAGGGCAGTAATTGTAATTTTTTACAATTTATTCTACCTTTATACACATTGAACTGCTTAAATTATTAACATTTTGGTGATACTGAAAGGTGTAAGTAAACTTTAGACTGCAACTGTGTATATTGCTTTCCCTCAACTGAACCATTTATAATGGTTTTCCACTTCTTTTTCAGGAGGGGAGTATTTTCTTTTTTTAATATAAAAAAATGGGATATGTATCTATTTTTTGGTAATTATGTTTTATTCCCTGTAGAGTAGGAATAATAAATGTTTGTAAAAATGTTATCTATTTTTTAAGCCCAGTGTCAGTGAAGATGGTGTTTATAACAATTGTTCTTCTTTCTTTCCTCGAGGACTTTTTTTGGACTTTCCTGCCTCTTTGGATCATTTTTCTGTTCACACAGACTGTAGAGAGATGGTGTGCAGCTTCATGACGTGATGTTTAGTGCCGATGGAGAGCTTCTGGGACATTGACAGACAGCACTTCCCAGCAAGTTCATTTGGAGTTCTTTTTTTAAATTAATTAATTAATTTAGTCAAACTTGCATTCATTAATGCTGGAGTAAGATTTTAGAAAATTTTCATTTCATTCTTTAATGTTGGTGCTAGTAAAGGTTTGAAAACTAATGGCCTGGTTTCACAGACAGAGCTTAGACTAAGCCAGGGTCATAGTTCAATAAGGACATTTAAATCATTTTCTTTGACATGCCTTAGAAAAAATAATACTGGTGTGCTTCTTGAGACATTTTTAAAGATCAGTCAGTGCAAGTTTATATAAGTTGAAACAGCTCAGAATTACATTTTAGTCTTGGGCTGGTCTTAAGCCTTGTCTGTGAAACCAGGGGTACAAGTAACCCACTATGGTAATGTTTTAAAATAAGGTCTCATTTGTTGTACATGGATAGATAATTTTCTTTCTTTTTTTATTGAATGTGTGTCGTTTGTGTGTTAGTAATCCAATATGTTATGGTGACCAGTAAATTTTGACCTTGTGGACATTTTAGTTCCCCGATGAGGAAACAGGTTTACACATCTTACAGAATGATGTTTTCCATGATGGTCAAATTAGCAATGTTCTCCAGACTCTTTCTAATAAGTGAGTTGAAGTGTTGTAACTGTATAGTGTTGGGTTTTTCTTGTGCATCAGCAAAAAGCATTTTTGTGTATTTTAGAGATTTATTTGTCAATAAATATTGAGGGTTTACCATTTTGTGTTTTTGCTTTGATTGTAACTACCGGTAGGTTATTATTATTATTATTATTTAATATACTAAATTTCAACTTCATTGCCAGATATATGACATTGAAGTACTACCAGAATTCCGGAAAAGTTGGGACGTTTTTTAAATTTGAATAAAATGAAAACTAAAAGACTTTCAAATCACATGAGCCAATATTTTATTCACAATAGAACATAGATAACATAGCAGATGTTTAAACTGAGAAAGTTTACAATTTTATGCACAAAATGAGCTCATTTCAATTTTGATTTCTGCTACAGGTCTCAAAATAGTTGGGACGGGGCATGTTTACCATGGTGTAGCATCTCCTTTTCTTTTCAAAACAGTTTGAAGACGTCTGGGCATTGAGGCTATGAGTTGCTGGAGTTTTGCTGTTGGAATTTGGTCCCATTCTTGCCTTATATAGATTTCCAGCTGCTGAAGAGTTCGTGGTCGTCTTTGACGTATTTTTCGTTTAATGATGCGCCAAATGTTCTCTATAGGTGAAAGATCTGGACTGCAGGCAGGCCAGGTTAGCACCCGGACTCTTCTACGACGAAGCCATGCTGTTGTTATAGCTGCAGTATGTGGTTTTGCATTGTCCTGCTGAAATAAACAAGGCCTTCCCTGAAATAGACGTTGTTTGGAGGGAAGCATATGTTGCTCTAAAACCTTTATATACCTTTCAGCATTCACAGAGCCTTCCAAAACATGCAAGCTGCCCATACCGTATGCACTTATGCACCCCCATACCATCAGAGATGCTGGCTTTTGAACTGAACGCTGATAACATGCTGGAAGGTCTCCCTCCTCTTTAGCCTGGAGGACACGGCGTCCGTGATTTCCAACAAGAATGTCAAATTTGGACTCGTCTGACCATAAAACACTATTCTACTTTGAAATAGTCCGTTTTAAATGAGCTTTGGCCCACAGGACACGACGGCGCTTCTGGACCATGTTCACATATGGCTTCCTTTTTGCATGATAGAGCTTTAGTTGGCATCTGCTGATGGCACGGCGGATTGTGTTTACCGACAGTGGTTTCTGAAAGTATTCCTGGGCCCATTTAGTAATGTCATTGACACAATCATGCCGATGAGTGATGCAGTGTCGTCTGAGAGCCCGAAGACCACGGGCATCCAATAAAGGTCTCTGGCCTTGTCCCTTACGCACAGAGATTTCTCCAGTTTCTCTGAATCTTTTGATGATGTTATGCACTGTAGATGATGAGATTTACAAAGCCTTTGCAATTTGACGTTGAGGAACATTGTTTTTAAAGTTTTCCACAATTTTTTTACGCAGTCTTTCACAGATTGGAGAGCCTCTGCCCATCTTTACTTCTGATAGACTTTGCTTCTCTAAGACAAAGCTTTTATAGCTAATCATGTTACAGACCTGATATCAATTAACTTAATTAATCACTAGATGTTCTCCCAGCTGAATCTTTTCAAAACTGCTTGCTTTTTTAGCCATTTGTTGCCCCCGTGCCAACTTTTTTGAGACCTGAAGCAGGCATTAAATTTTAAATGAGCTAATTAAGTGGATAAAAGTGTAAAATTTCTCAGTTTAAACATTTGCTACGTTATCTATGTTCTATTGTGAATAAAATATTGGCTCATGTGATTTGAAATTCCTTTAGTTTTCATTTTATTAAAATTTAAAAAACGTCCCAACTTTTCCGGAATTTGGGTTGTATATTTTAGTTCACATTAATTGCTTATTCAGAAGTACATATTTACCATATTTCAAATCACACATAAATATACTAAAGTCCCACATAAGTGGTTAAAAATATCATTCAATTGCAATTTATGTAATTTTAAATTGTAATATATTTGAAATTAATTACAAATAATATGCTTTTTGTTGTCAAAAACATATTTAATTCACACTTAAGTGTATTGTTAACTGACATTAAAGTGTATTTTAGTTCACATTAATTGCATGTCAATACATTAATAGTACACTTTAAGCATATTTTAAAGACACTAGAAGCAATTAGGAACATATAATTGTACATATAAAGATGCTCCTTAAGTCCTACTTAAGTTGTTCAAAAAAATCACTCAAAATTTAAAGTGCTCCTTAAGTCCTACTTAAGTTGTTCAAAAAAATCACTCAAAATTTCAATTTATTGCATTTAATATAACTTTAAAATGTGATACATTTGAAGTTAATTACAAATACAATGTACTTAAGCGTCGAAAATAATTTATTTAATTTGCACTTTTGTGTGTTCTTTTAAAGTATATTATTTCCGCAATAAGTACACCTTATAAAAGTATACTTAAGTGCACTTATTTTCACAAGGGTGTAGCTTGTTTATTAAAGAAGCAGGACAACCACCTAGAAGTGCATTACAATAGTCCAGTCTAGAGGTCATGAATGCATGAACTAGCTTTTCTGCATCAGAAACATGTTTCGTAGCTTGGCAATGTTTCTAAGATGGAAGAATGCAGTTTTTGTAACATGGGAAATATGATTTTCAAAAGACAAGTTGCTGTCTAATATAACACCCAGATTTTTGACTGTAGAGGAAGTAACAGTACATCCATTTAGTTGCAAATTGTAATCTACAAGATTCTGTGTACTGTTTTTTGGTCCAATAATTAATATCTCTGTCTTATCCGAATTTAATAGGAGAAAATTATTGGTCATCCAATCTTTTACATTTTTAACACACTGTGTTAGTTTAGATAATTTAGAAGTTTCATCTGGTCTCGTTGAGATATATAGTTGAGTATCATCAGCATAACAGTGGAAGCTAATTCCGTATTTTCTAATAATATTACCAAGGGGCAACATGTATATTGAAAAAAGAAAGGGACCTAGGACGGATCCTTGTGGCACTCCATATTTTACTGGTGATAAATTAGATGACTCCCCATTTAAATTAGCAAAATGGTAGCGAACGGACAGGTACGATCTAAACCATCTCAGAGCCTGCCCTTGAATACCTGTATATTTTTGTAATCGATCTATGAGTATGTCATGATCTATGGTGTCGAACGCAGCACTAAGATCAAGTAAAACTAGCAATGAGATGCAGCCTTGATCTGAGATAGTAATGGGAGAATATATGAATGCTGTAATGTCCAATGTACTTGATAGATCTGGTGACAATTTTTCTTACTCCCAATCTGTGTCTACTGAGAAAATCAATGCATAGCCTCTTTTTCATTAGTAGATGTATGGCGATTTTTCAACCCCTCCCAACAATCATATACACATTTTTCTCACTTCTTCCTTGACCTCTTCCGAGCCCCCAGATGGCGCATTAATTCTAATTTATAAAAAAATGAGTTTTTATTGTGACCAATTCAGAAGTAAATTACGTGAATTTATTGACATCAATAAAGGCTCAGTGGACGATCCACGGATATTGTGGGAGGCGACAGAGGGCTTCACCAGATATTCACTGTAAGAACATTTCTGACTTAGAATCCAATAGATCATTAGAACAGGCAAACCAACACACTTTTTCTGATTGTACAGCAACTAAAATTGAAACTGTTAGGAAATAACTTAATGTATTATATAGAGAGAGAGCCTAATTTCTTATTCAAAGATCCAAAATGATTATTTTCAAGGTAGCAGACCTAGCCATTTACTGGCTCTAAGACTACGTAATAGTGAAAAATTTGCTAATATTACAGCAGTGAAATCTCAAACCGATGAGGTTCTGACTGACCAGAAGAGTATAAATGACACTTTTCGTTCCTACTATTGTGATCTATATAGTTCCAACTCTAAATGTGAATCTACATCTTACACTTCTTTTTTTATCTGCTCTTAATCTTCAACATCTGACAGAGTCTTTGGCTAGGCTTTTATCACTTATTGAACTAGAATCATCGATTAAAGTTATGAGCAAGAGGAAATCCCCAGGCCTAGATGGCATAGCAGTTGAATTCTATCTGACCGTTTGGTCTAATTTGGGGCTACTTATGCTAGATACGATGCAGTATTCACTTGATCAAGGATGCTTCTCACAAAATATGAACATGGCCATTATATCTCTCCTATAAACAAAGATAAAGACTCTACTTTATGTTCTAGTTACCATCCACTTTCTCTTATTGGTACAGATATTAAAATTTATGCAAACGTTTTAGCCAGTCATCTAGAAGGCTTTATGACTAAACTTGTTAATCATGATCAAACAGGGTTTATTAAGTCTCGTTCTGCTTCAGATAATCTGCAAAGACTACTTCACATAATCTCTTCATCTGATAAATTGATTCCCTGTCAAGGGAAATTCGAACTGCGTCCTCTTTAGGGGACACTATGGGGAAAACCTCGTCGTGACCCGTGTCTGAAGCATACTTTGAAACACGTCAACGTGTTGGCCGGTGACATCCTCTGACGTCACTACCGGCACAACTATAAATACGCGCCCGTAGGACTCATCACTTATCTTCTTCGTCTTCATTGACTGTTTTGTTTGAAGCGTGCATCTGACAAACGACCACGGTAAGAGCGATCTTTCTTTCTTTATCATGGCATCCACTAGCAAGACATTTAAACAGTGCGTGCATACGTGTCTGCGTTATTTGACACCTGATGAAACACAGTCTTTGCGTCTCTTGTTTGGGCGAAGAGCACGCGCGCGATGTCCTTGAGGGGGCGATCTGCGTGCATTGTGAGCGTTTTTCTATGAAAAAGCTCCGCTCTCATTTGTCTCTCTTTTCGAGGAAAAAGGGACAGCCATCTGTCTCCCGCGGCTCAGGACCCGCCGCTGTTGAGGCACGGAGGAGAATGAGCTTGTGGAGATCACAGGTGGATCTTGTTGAGGAGTTTAGAGAGGGACTTTCCCTTTCACGCTCTTCGGCGGCAGACGAGAGTGAACTTCAGGAGGAAGATGTGTTGTCATTAACCCTTTCTGATACTGAAGTTAGTGCTCTGCTGGGTTCTACCCAGGAAGAGCAGGAGTTGTCTGAGGATGGCGAAGAAGCTGAGGCTGAGCCTTCTCAATCCTCCTGCCCTGCGTATGGGGAGCTGTTAGAGGTTATGGATCGTGCCACAGCAAAGTTAGACTTGCCATGGAAACGTACCAGCAAAATAACGCCGCGAGGTTGCCGTGATGAGAGGTATTTATCGGACCATAACCCTCCAGCTCAGGTGAGCCTTCCATTCTTGCCTGATTTACATGCAGAAGTCGAAAAAGAATGGAAGAGGCCATTCAATGGCTATGAGAAGATGCCCCCTGTAGAAGAGACACTGGCTAGCTATCTCTCTGTGGGGGAAACATCCTCTCTTAAATCTCCCTCTTTGCCATCTAAGCCCCTCCAGGATATATCCCGCTTAAATGGCAGCAGCTGGTCAGGCGGTGGCTTCATTGCACACGATGGCAGTGCTTCAGGCCTATCAGGCTGACCTGTTGAAGGACCTGGATAAAGGCGAGGGCCTTTCAGCTGACCAGGTGGCCGAGCTGCACCGCACCACAGACCTCTCTCTCCGTGCTACCAAACAGGCCGCCTCAGCCATGGGTAGGTCTATGGCTGCCATGGTAGTAACGGAGAGACATCTGTGGGTGAACCTTGCAGACATCGGGAAGAAAGAAAGGGGCTTTCTTCTCGATGCTCCGGTCTCGCCTTCTGAGCTTTTCGGTACCTCCATCGAGACGGTGGTCGAGAAGTTCAGGGAGGCAAGGGCGCACTCAGCTGCCTTTAAATCCTTCATTCCACGAGGGTCCAGGTCCGAGCCCGAACAACATAGGGGTCCTGGCCCGTCTCGTTCTGAGGATCAAAGACGGGCACAGAAGGCTAGTGTCGCGGCTCGCGCTCTTCCCCCACCTGTGGGCAGGGGCAAGAGGAATTGTGGGTCACGAGGAGGTAAGCAGGACCTGAGGGATGTGATTCAGATGAGGCAGCGTTCTCGTCCGAATCGGAGCGATAGCTAGGTATCTACTCATTCCCTTTGTATGTTTTTAACTTCTGCTCTTATCCTCCCTTGCCTAATTCCCCTGTAACCACCAGCTCTCCACCTGATCGAGGTTAGGTGGAAAAATTTCTCTCATAACAGTCTCATATGCTGGACCTATGATGTTTTTGGTTGGTTCTATATTCATAATAACCACCTTACTGATGGTCCGGACTATAAGGAGGCACCCCGTGAGCGGGGTTCCAGTACAGGAGGGTGGGTGAGTATGTAACCCTTTTCTGTATATACTTATGGGTTAAATTGCTGGTGGTTATGTGTCTACTAACATTCTGTGAGTCTTTTTTACAGTGCTCAGTCGTGGCATCTACTAAACACCCGTCAGCACCGACCTTCCGGCCTCGTGCTCTGGTATTAGGTGGCCGAGATCACGGGCTTCTGCGTAAGCCTCGCTGATCATCAGAACTGGCACGGCACTGCAGAAGATTTCATGAATGTCTGGCCAGGTCACTCTGAGGGGCCTCCTGGCCACTTATATGCGCTGTCACATCCAGTGGGAAGGTGGAGGTGGTAGTTACAGAATTCTTCCTGTATATACTGCCTCAGGTGATGCTCCCCTCGCCAGAGGTTTGTAAAATTGGAGCTTGCCTCTCCCGTGCGGTTCAGCACCTCTGCAATGCTTAGGAACCTCTAAGTACACACGCTACGCTCTGTGTACTTCTTAAAGTGGTAAGTGTGCACGCAAGACTCTGCACACTTTTCTGAAATCCTGTATGGTAAGGGTTACGCGCTCAGCTTCGTTCCCTTTTCGAGATGGTTAGTCCTTGGTTCCTTTGGCTCCATTCAGTCGGAGTGCATTTGTTTATACACTTCAAGCATTGCTTCCCTCAACGTGAAGGGATATTGGGGCGGTTCTCACGGTAGTTTAACAGCGGTCCCCTTTCCAGAAAGGGTCACGTGTGAGTACGCTACTCCGAATTCGGAGTTTTCCTCTCATATGAGACTGCGTTCTCTGTTTTTCACCAGAGCGCTCCTCCATTAGTTCCACAGATCGAGTTGATATTCTCAAAACATATTTTTGAGATACATCATTCCATCTGTGAGCTGCTCGTTCAGAGTGCCATGAGAACCCCTGCCTAGAACGTTATTTAAAAAATCCATGCTATGGTAAGTGTTCACGTGAATTCTTTGCGCACTTTCTGAAATCCACAATGGTAAGTTTGCACGCTAATGCTCTGCGTTCTTTCTAAAAATCCTTTATGGTAAGGGCTTCGCGCGGTTGCTTCGTGCCCTTTCTTGAGTTGGTGGAAAGCCCCATTCATCTTGGGAGCCACTCCATTTATGTATCTTTGAATACCTATCTAAGCAGGGTATGGCTACCAGGGATCTGTTGAGACAGCTGCTTCAGCAAACTTGTGCGAGAGCTAGCGGTAGCCCCTGTGTGACAGGCAAGACCTTGAATGAATACTGGTTTCTTAGCCGTATCCCTTTAAAGGAATCCTTCCTGAATCCAAGCCTTTAAGCTCTACCCCGGGCAGAGGTCCTAACAAATAAATGGCTATGCAGCTTAGGCCTTTGGCCGTAAGGGATAATGTCACAAACAGCCGTCTAAATGTCCCAGGGGCAACTCCCATGAAAATGGTAGAGTTGGTACTTAGTGTTTGCCATGTTCTGGCCTGCACTCCCCTTAGCATGGCGGCGTGGGTATACTGTTCCCCATAGTGTCCCCTAAAGAGGACGCAGTTCGAAGTTCCCTTGACAGGGAACGTCTCAGGTTACGAATGTAACCATGGTTCAATGAGAGGGAATGAGACACTGTGTCCTCTAGCTCCCTGCCATGCTTCGGACGCAAGCTTCACGAAGAAGATAAGTGACGGGTCCTACGGGCGCGTATTTATAGTCGTGCCGGTAGTGACGTCAGAGGCTGTCGCCAGCCAACACGTTGGCGTGTTTCAAAGTATGCTTCAGACACTGGTCACGATGAGGTGTTCCCCATAGTGTCCCCTAAAGAGGACGCAGTGTCTCGTTCCCTCTCAGGGAACCATGGTTTCATTCGTAACCTGAGACGTTTCTCACTCTGCTATACTCTCTTTAGATGCAGTGAAAGCATTCGAACATTTGAAGTGGAACTATTTGTGGGCAGTGCTTGATCACCTGGGTTTTAACTCTGACTTATCATAAATGTGATTAAAATCATCTATGCTATTCCTTCAGCCATGGCCAGATTAGTTCACAATAATTTCCAATTGGAAGAGGCATTCGCCAAGGTTGTCCTCTTTCACCTTTACTGTTTGCTTTATCTCTAGAACCTCTTGCCTGATCTGTACGTCAGTCAGAATTTATACTTCCTATTTCTGTTAAGAACACATTACATTACATATCTTTATTTGAAGATGACATATTGCTATTTTTAGATAATCCAGTTCTATCAGTCCCCCATGTTTTACATTTATTTAACCATTTAAGTAATCTATAAAGGTACAAAAATAATTGGACAAACTCATAGTTGCTCCCTCTTAATTTTTGTGTTGGGTTTGCAACATTTTCTGGTTTTATTCCAGTGATGCATTCTTTCACATACTTAGGTATAGATATTTAAGATATTGGGATATTGTCTCAAAAAAATTTAATAAAAACTTGGCTAAAATTACCACGGATCTGGCAAATTGGACAAATCTTCCTACTTTCCATGCAAGAATATCTGTTGTCAAAATGAAAATCCTTCCTCGTGTTAATTTCTATTCCTCTATGATTGCTCTACCCTGACCTGCTGGCTATTGGAAAAAAACTAGATTCAGTAATCTTTCAATATATTTGGAATGGTAAACGCCCACAAATTAAATTATCTACTCTACAGCGTAACAGATCAGATGGTGGCTGGTCATTTCCAAATTTTAAATTATATGGCGATTCCTTTACTTTTCTTGCACTGTCAGCCTGGTTTAAACCAAATGTGTCAACCTCATGGTGGGCTATTGAAGAATTTATTGTTTCTCCATAGATTATAGAACATTTGGTTTTTGCTGGTGTCTCACTCAGACTATGTAAACTTCGTTTTGACCCTATCATAACAAATTTTATCTCTACTGCCAGACTACCAAACCCCTGCCTAGTGTGTATCCGAAGAGCACAGCTTAGGACGAGAGGACTGAAGCGCCTGGCGTGACTGGCATGTCTAAGCCATAGAATTTTGCGAAAGTAGAAGGCGTGGACCACCCCGCACCATTGCAGTTGTCCAGCATGGACACACATGCTAGGAAGGCCTTGGAGGCTGACATACCCCGTGTGGAGTGAGCCTTTCCTCCCGACGGTGGGGGATGACCAGAGGACTCATAGGTGGCGTTGCTAGCCTCGACTATCCAATGACTAATAGTCTGCTTAGAAGCAGGAGAACCCCTCTTGGGGGGACCGTAGCATACAAGCAATTGGTCTGTTTTTCTCCACAGGGCAGCTCTGTGGACATATGCGTCCAGCGGTCGAACTGGACACATACAATTTAGCTTCTCTTGGTTGGGGAGGAGGAGGACAGAAGGCCTGCAGCACTACAGGTTATGGTGTAACAGAAGGAACCTTAGGAACTTATCCCGCTCGAGGGTATATGAACTTTTTGGTCATGCCAGGTGCAAAATCAAGATAGGTAGGGGCCACTGAGAGGGCCTGCAAGTCTCCTTCTCTCCTCAGAGAGGTAATGGCCAACAGAAAAGTGGTTTTAAGAGTCAGATGTCTGTCTGGAATATCTTGAATGGGCTCAAATGGAGGTTTGCACAAAGCCTCTAACACCACAGCCAAGTCCCACGGTGGAATACGGGACCGTACTGGAGGTCTCAGCCTCAGCGCACCGCGGAGGAAACGTGTAACTAAGGGGTGTCTTCCCAAAGACTGACCATCGAGAAGGGCATGGTAGGCTGCAATGGCCGGCACGTAAACCTTCAGCGTGGGGTGGGTCAACCCTGCAGAGAACCTGACCTGTAGGAACTCCAGAACTGTACCAACTGGGCAGTTTTCTGGGTCTAGCTGGCAGTCTCTGCACCATGAGGTGAAGAGTTTCCACCTCAGGGTGTACAGTTTCCTCATTGAGGGAGCTCTGGATTGGAGGAGGGTCTCAACAACCTCGGTTGAGAGACCGGATGCTATTAGTTGTGCCCCCTAAGGGGCCACACCCACGGTATCTCCCATGAAGAGCCGTCGAGGAGCGAGACCAGATCTGCGAACCATATTCGGCCTGGCCAGAACGGGGCAACTAAAAACAGACGGACCCCGTCCCGGCTTACTCTCGCTAGAACTCCCAGGAGCAGAGCAATAGGGGGAAAGGCGTACAGACAAAGCCTCGGCCAGTTCTGTACCATAGCATCCAGTCCCAGAGGAGCTGGATGAACTAGAGAGAACCAAGGGGGACATTGTGATGTCTCTTGAGTCGCAAAGGAGTCTACTTGAGCTCTGCCAAAAACTCTCCATGTCTGCTTCACCACCTCGGGATGAAGCTTCCATTCCCCGGTCCTCGGCCCCTGCCTCGACAGTATGTCTGCTCCCATATTAATTTCCCAGGAATATATACTGCTCTTAATGAGAGGAGTTCGCTCTGGGACCACACAAGGATCTGGTGCGCCAGATTGTACAAGGGACGCGAACGCAGACCTCCCTGGTGGTTGATGTAAGAGACCACTGATGTGTTGTCAATACGAGCAGGGGACAACCGTGCCTGCATCGCGGACAAATCCCATACTATGCCTAGATAGGTGGTTCTCTGAACTGGACAAAGTACACTCTTCTTGGCGTTCAGTCTCATACCCAGCTCCCCCATATGTGCGAGAACGACATCTCGATGCCGAGCCGCAATCTGCTCTGACTAAGCTAAAATCAACTAATCGTCAATATAGGTGAGAATGTGGATGCCCTGCATGCGCAGGGGGACCAGTGCCGCATCTACACATTTTGTGAACATGCGGGGTGAGAGTGCAAGGCCAAAGGGAAGTACTCGATATTGGTAAGCTTCGCCCCCGAAAGCGAACCTCAGAAACTTCCTGGGTTGTGGAAGGATGGATATGTGAAAGTATGCATCTTTGAGATCTATTGTGACAAACCAGTCCTCGGACCTGATCTGAGCTACAACATGCGTGATCGTGAGCATTTTGAACTTCAGTCTCATAACTGATCGATTTAAGACCCGCAGATCTATTATCGGATGCAACCCCTCATCCTTCTTTGGAACTATGAAATACCGGCTGTAAAACCCGGACTCCCTTTTTTGTGGAGGGACCACCTCGATGGCCTCCTTCTCTAATAGGGTTTCCACTTCCTGTTCTATAACCAGAGCCAGCTCGGGGCCGACTATCGTCGGGGTAACCCCATTGAATATCGGCGGTGCAGAGCCGAACTGAATACGGTAGCCTTTTTCTACTGTATGCAGGACCCATTGAGATACATTTGGTAGTAGTTTCCACGCTGCTAAATAATCTACTAAGGGAATCAGTCTCTCGAGACTGACCTCTGGTGTAAGAGGCCCCCGAAGGGGCGGCGAGCATCTCAGCTCTGCTACGCATGCGGGCGGAAAATACTGAGGACATTGCTCGCTGGAGTCCGCTCTGGAACTCTGGCAGGGTTGGCAGACCGGCCCCCAGAGGGCGCTGTGGCGAGACGTGCACCGTGTAATGCGGTGTATGCTGCTTTAGCCCAGCAGGGGCCACCCTCTGCAGTCGTGACCGAAACGTGTCAGTATTTCTTAACCGAGGGCCTCCCAGCCTGAAGTACGACCATCAGATCGGCCTTAGAATGGGAAAAACCCTGGTTCAGAGCATTGCTTCAGCCTCCGGTCCCGACGCGGGGGAGCCCAGCAGCCCCTCCAGTATATATAATTTCTCAGAGTGAGATAAATGTCATTATATTCCTCAGAATTTAATGCAAACAAATAATCAGACGAGTAAACACGGTCTGCCTTGTTGATATAATTCATATCTAACTTCTCATAGTCAGATAGTTACTGAATTTAATTCCTCAGAATTAATGCAGTTAACCAATCAGATGAGTAAAGACGGTCTGGTTTTGGTAAGATTCACATCAAAACTGAAAATTATGTAATACACGCGTTGCCTCTGCAACACGTGAGCCGCTTAGTCACACAAACAATATTAATCTCCTCGGAGATAAGTAGCTGCAGCTGCGAGTTAGGCAGAGCCGTCTTCAGCCCGTCCCCAGATATGCGAGAATCACAGTCAGCCTCCTTATTTTTTCCGAGAGCTGACTGCGTGGGCTGCGCTCCTCATTAATGCTGCTCATTATAAAGTTAGGCATAATATAACTGTTGTCTGTGGAACTGATGTTTATGCAGCTTATGTTTGTGCAACTGCGAGCTCATCGACGCCCTCCATTTCAATCTCCTCGGAGAAAGAAAGGCAGTGCGTCACGGCCGTCGTTCGGGGGAAGGACTGGAACACTCGGGCTTCCGAACCCGGAGAACGGGCAGATCTGGTGGGTGAGGTAGGAGATAGGGACGCGCCCGTCTCCATACCCTCCAGCAGATCTTATCTGCGAACCCGGTGAGTGCAGGCGCCTCGGTGAAAGCAGGACCAACACCGCGAGGAACGCTGGCGAAGACTCCCTCTCGATAAGAGTCCTCCGGGATTGAAGTGTCCACACTGGCTTGTACCAGTGCAGGCAGTCGGCTCCCTCAAGAGCCGAAACAGCGTGCCTCGATCCCAGGCAGACCGTGCACAGACCATGTATCCCCACTCGTGATGAACACACAATAGGGCTGGACGATTATGGCCTAAAGTCAAAACCTTGATTAATTGAAAATTTTACCTCGATTACGATTAATGAACGATTATTTTGTTTCTGGTTTTTTTTTTTTTTTTGCCCTCATAGTTCACTCACAAAGTTTGTGCTGTAAACAGGGCCATAGTTGGGGTTTGCGGGCCCCGGTTCAGGTTGTACCAGTGGGCCCTGTTTGAAAGTGTTTAATTTGCATGTTCGTTCTGTTTATTTGTTCATCAACATGCCCGCCAAGTCCCAGAATGCAACGAAGTGCCCAAGCCCAATTAGGCGCGGTCACTTTAAGAGACAATGAATGCATCCAATATAATATACATACGATTTTTTTCTCAACTGTTTACTTTAACTTAAGACATAACTGACAGTTTTTTCGAACATACTTTCCAAGACGGGTATTTTCACACATTTTTTTTATGTATATGTCGGTACAAGAGCAAAAACGGACAAATTCTGTGTTCAACAGGGGCGTGTCTAGAGCATTTTCAGTGGGGGGACCATGCTGGGGCACTGCCTCCAAATGGGGTGGCCATCAGTGACCAAAAAAAAAAAAAAGCTAAATTCTACAGTATATTACGTAAATCCTAGTGATTTTTTTTTTAACCTGACAATTTAAGTGACTATCTAACTGACTTACTCTCATGCATTAACAAGTAACGTGTCACCAGACAATTATTATTATGGAACATTCTGTGCATATTGTCATTTGGTGCTATCTTGCTATGTGGTCACTGTCACAAGATAAACTGATACAAAATATGCAAATCACCATGACTGTATATTGTTTGATAGAGCCCAGCGTATTTTACTTTTATTGTGTTTTATTAAACGTTGACTGAGCATTCGATTGAGATCAACCACGACCAACTCGAGCAGAGCCTGACGGGGTAAAAACGTTGATCTGAGAAAACCATACAAACATATTAAACCATTAAATACATGAAAGGTTACCTACCAGCTCTTTGTTTGGTGTCTTGTGATGAATCGTTCTCGAATCTTTAATGTGACTAGGGAAGAACGAGTCGTCTCTATGCGACGACATCACTTTGATTGTTTTTTTTTGTTTTGTTTTTTTACAGTGGATTCTAATCTTCAAAAATTACCTTGTTGTATGATTTATGTCTTTTGAGTTCACACTTCAGATTAGACTATAGAACTATAGTGATTCTTGTTTAGGATTCAAAATGTTATTTGCTTTTAATTTATGTCATTATGTCCTTTTTGAGCAAGCATCGTATACATATATTAGACCAGTTTGTCAAGTCTGCCTAGGAAAAGCAATTATTATACCAGCAAACTCAAAATTGGACAAAAAATTAAACTAGGCTATAAATACTTGGATTATTATATTATTATATAGCCTAGTGTTTATTTACTGATAGAAAGTCAAAAGACAAATTAATCAATATTTTATTTATAAAAATGTTTTATTTATTTATAAAATAATAACACCACAGATCCTCAAGAAACAGTAACAAAAACGCAGTGACAGAAATGTTATAAATAGCGCATGGATCTGTCACGTGATTAAGGAATGATTTGAACCCGAAGAAAAGAGGTGAGTTAATCACAGACTGAAGACCCAGGTAAAGAATTAATTAATATTTTCTGTATCTTTATAGCATTTTAGTTTTGTATTGTTTGTAGTGTGATCAACGTTTGCGTAAGTACTAGATGTGTTGGGGAAGTAACACGAAATGACTCGAAAAAAGATTTGTTCATTTTGCTGAACGCGACTCACAAGTACGAGTCGGTATAATGATCCGAACTTCCCATCACTAGTGTCTCGACTTCCCACACTTGATAAAGTAAAAGTACAAGATCGCAATGAGCGTTGTTTCTCTGACGACGCTGCACTTCTTTGAATCGCGAACTTCAGTGGAGTCTATAGACTGATTGGCCATAAAATGAACCAATCACAAGACATCTTATAGGGGGGGCACCTGGGGTGGCCAATCGAATTTTGGGGGGGTCGGTGCCCCCCTTGGCCACATAGACCCGCCCCTGGTGTTCAAGTGTTTTGAGATGCCTCTCTCTGCGTGAACCTGAACACCAGAACACCACAGTGCTGAATTGGGCTCTTACACATCCTTTTCTGTTTGTTTAAACTGCGATTTGTTCGTTCAGGTGCAGGAGGAACTTAAAGGAGAACTTTGCAAACGAGGTTGGTTCAGTGTTGCTGTCTGTGAGACGTGGCTCTGTCTCCGTGTGCGCACCGAGCACAGCGCGTGAGTAACCAGCTACTCAGTTCAGCTTTTCCGCGTCTTGTGTTTGAATGCTTTAAAGTCTTTTGAATGGTTACATTTGCAAGTGGCAAGGCTTAATAACACGTGAAAATGATACGCTTTCGTCTCGATATGCAGCAGCGTTCTGTCAACTGTCCTGAGCGTCTTTTTAGACTGGCCTCAGCCAGATGGTTGAGATCGACTATTAAAGGTGGGATATTTTTTCCTATTGAAAGAACGATCATAGCTCACTATCAGCAGTTATTTTATCTATGTTCGTAACATTTCTTACATATTATTGCTCGGTGTAAGAGATAAATAAAGATTAAAGGTAAACAGTACCAGTATGAGTGATTGCGTGTGAGAATTAGTCTCTATATTATTGTGAAGCTGGGGGTTGTAAATAGCCTAGTAGTTCCTTCAAAAGTAGAAAAATATGCAATAATAAGTTCTGAGATTCTAAGATACTTTAGTGATAAATCACAGGACAGCGTTGGCAACTGCGTTCCTCTGTGCGCACGATCTTCACAGCTATGAGTTTTTGTGCCACAATGCAGCTGTGTGAACATGGTAGCTTGATAAAATAATACACATCCGATTGTCTAATAGCTTGAACATCCAAACCATAAAACAAATACAACTGACAAAGTTTAGTGAAGGCTCAAGGCTCACCGCTCGCGCGCCATCACTATGTGTTGAACCGGCATTCACCTACCTCCATGTTTTGCTTTTATGCCACTGACTGGACGAATCATGTGTCTACACACGCTTTTAAGGGGGAAATATTAACAGGAAATAACCGACATGGGAAAATTACGTCGGTTACAGGTTCTAAATTTCTGTTTCGATTACTTTTCGAATAATCGTCCAGCCCTAACACACAATCTGAAACGCGATCTGGATTCGCCTTTCAGATGTCTCGACTTAGCTTTGCTCTTTGACTATTGCTTACTCTTTGAGGAGCTAATAGTGACAAACAACAATAAATAAGACTGGCAAGACAGAATGACATGCACACACAGAGCGCTTGCTGAAATACGCTGCGCGGCTCGTGCCTTTATAGCTTCCTGGTCGCTTACGTCACCCCGCCCGTGACTTCACACTCTTCTATAAGACAGATTAGATAGGATATTCAGAGTCGCTCACGCTAAACGCGTTCCCCAAAGCGTTTTCGACGCAGCTCGAGTTCCTGAAGAGGAACCCATTTTACTGCAATGGATTAAATGTAAAGTTATTTCCTTTGGTGACATTTTTGATGACAAAGGTCTGAAATCATCAAGACTCTTTTTAATGTACCAGGTACCTCCTTTTTCATGTATCTTCGCATTAGATCGGCACTTTGCGCATATGGAGTTCCGTGGGATGCACATTTGCCTGTACATGCCTTGCGAAAAGTTATTCTCCCCACTAATAATTCTGTTAACAAGCAAACCATTCTCTAGAACAAATATCTGGTCTAAGGACATCAGTGGTGACTTACAAACTTTATTTTCTGATTAAATTTGGGAGACAATCATATCATCCTCAAAAATATCCAAATCATTAGATGATCCATTGGAAATTGACCTCAGAATTCGTGCTCTGCATTTAACCCATCCAAAGTGCACACACATAGAGCAGTGAACACATACACACACTGTGAACACACACCCAGAGCAGTGGGCAGCCATTTATGCTGCGGCGCCCGGGGAGCAGTTGGGGGTTCGATGCCTTGCTCAAGGACACCGAAGTTGTGGTATTGCCGGCATAATAAACTGAGGCAAGGCAAGTTTATCTATATAGCACATTTCGTACACAATGGTATATTCAAAATGCTTTACATAAAAGAAAGTAAAATAATTATAAAGAAAATTTTCACAAAAATAAAACAAGCAATTTAAAAATGATTTAAATTTTTGAAAATGATTTTAAAAATTCTTATTTAAAATTAATTTAAAACATTTAAAAATATAAAATGATTTGACATAAAATACAGTGAATATGTAAAAAACAGTGCAATCAGTTTGGACATTGCACAGTGCTCATTCAGTAAATGCACAGCTAAACAGAGTTTTGAGTCTAGATTTAAAAGTGGCTGTTTTATCACATCTGATCTCTTCTGGAAGCTGATTCCAACAGCGAGCGGCAAATAATAACAGTCCACCCTGCTGGTGATAAAGGCATGAACAAGTTTCTCCAAGTCTTCTTGCAATGTTCTTTAGATGATTTGGTTACTGCTTTGACATGACTGCTGAAAATAAGGTCTATTCCCAGAATCACACCAAGATTCCTGACTGATTTTTAGTTGTTTGACCCCTAGAGTCAAGGTATGCATTCACCTTGAAAACTTCATCTTTGTTTCCAAATGCAATGACTTCAGTTTTTTCCTTGTTTAACTGAAGAAACGTATGGGACATCCAAATATTAATTTCATCAATACATTGGCAGAGGGAGTCAATGGGGCTGTAGTCATTTGGAGATACTTAGTTGACTTAGTGGGAGCATATACAGGCTAAACAAGAGCGGTGCAAGTATTGAGCCTTGTGGGACTCCGCATCTCATGGACATCCACTTAGACTTATGCTCTCCTATACTCACATAATAACCCAGTTTTCCAGTCACATACTTTTCCAGTAGTATGTTATGATTGACATTGTCAAACGCAGCACTGAGATCTAGTAATACCAGCACCGATATTTTGCCAGAGTCACAATTTAAGTGAATAACATTTATTATCTTAATGAGTGCTGTCTCTGTGTTATGATGCGGTCGGAAACCAGATTGAAATTTCTTCAGGTATCCATTTGAGTTTGAGTATTTGTTCAGCTGATTAAAAACTAACTTTTCTATAATTTTGCCTATAAAAAGAAGATTAGATTGCTCTTTTTCAGGAGGGGCTTAACAACTGCAGTTTTCAGGAAGTCTGGAAATGTCCCGGAAAGAAATGAGGCGTTCACCACTTTTAAGACAGCCGCTTCTAAACAGTTAAACACACTTTTGAAAAAAGATGTGGGAATTGTTTCAAGATAGCAGGTTGATGGTTTTAGGTGCTGCAATGTCTTCCAAAATTTTGCTATCAATTGCTTCAAAAATAGACATAAGTATCTCTTTGATATTGCGGCCGAATCTATCTGACCTCTGCATTACTTGAGGATGTGCTAATTTCCTTCCTGATATTGCCGATCTTCTCAGAAAAGAAGGAAGCAAACTCATTGCATTTGCAGTCTGAGAGCATTTCACTGGGAATCTGACTTGGGGGGTTTGTCAGTCTCTCAACAGTGGCTAAAAGAGTACGAGTGTTGTTTAAGTTACTGTTTATAAGGTTTGAGAATAAATTCTGTCTAGCTTCGGCTAGTTACACATTAAACGCATGGAGGCTGTCTTTATAGATGCTATAGTGAATTTAAATGTTTCGTCTTCCGCCAGATCCACTCGGCTTTTCTGCATTATCTCTTCATAGTCTGAACTGCTATTGATCTTCTCCAAAATTATTTCTGTCTCCTAATTTTCTTACTGACTATTATTGGAGCAATATCATCAATAACATTATTAACTTTTGAGTTAAAGGAATCAAGGAGAATATCAACAGAGTCTGCAGAAATGCTTGGTGTTAAAGATATAGCCTCCATAAACAGCACACTAGTGTTCTCGTCCCCATAAACACATCTCCTTCTGACAGAGACAGATCTAGATTCAGTGGTAGCAGAGATCAATATATAAAATAAAATACAGAAGTGATCAGATAGTGCTACGTCCTTAATAACAATGGATGAAATGTTTAGACCCATACTGATGATTAAATCTAGAGTGTGTCCACCTTTGTGTGTGGGTCCATGCACATGCTGAATCAGGTCAAAAGTGTTTAGAACCGTTATCATTTCTTTTGGTGATTTGTTTTCTGCATTATCTATGTGAATATTAAAATCCCCTGCAATAACAAAACATTCAAACTCAGAGAAAATCATTGATAGCATTTCTGTGACCTCTTCAACAAAGGCTGCAGAGTATTTTGGTGGCCTGTAAATAATAATAAACCGAATGGTGCGTGGAGCACCTTTCAGCACAATCCCTAGATATTCAAAAGACAAGTACTGACCAAATGACACTTGCTTGCATTGATAGACACTTTTAAATAGAGCAGCTACACCTCCACCTCTCCTAACAGCTCTGCAGACACTCATGAACGTAAAGTTAGGAGGGGCTGCTTCATTGAGGACTGTTGCACTGCAGCTGTCTTCTAGCCATGTTTTCGTTTAGAAACATAAAATCCAGATTGCTTGTGGTTATAAAGTCACTGATTAGAAATTATTTATTTTTTTAGTGAGTGAATGTTTAAATATATATATATATATATATATATATATATATATATATATATATATATATATATATATATATGTACTATTAATCTATTTTTTTTAGTTGTTTTTTTTTAGAATTGTTTTTGGGGGGCCTAACCCAAAAATTGTGCTGTTAACAAATTGATGTACCATGGTAAGTGTGAGGTGACAATGGCACATACAAAGGTTGGTGTAAATATGTGAAACCTTTGCAGAGATACAGCCCTCAGATGCAGTTTGGCAATCTTTCTAGCAAATTCGTTCATGGGTTAACGAAAACCATTTTGTTAATCAACATGAAATCCTTAACTTTTTGCAAGCTTGGTCTGAAGATCATCCGAGTCAAATTTGGTGAAAATCGGACCAACAATCTAGGAGGAGTTTGAAAAAGTAGGTTTTCAACATGAATCAAAATGGTGAACAGGAATTTCAGCCACTATTGGTAAAAAATGGTATTGGTGTTCTCGTCATGACCAAAGGAATCTGTCAACATCAGCCCAATTGCAATAGGTTAATGTAAGCAAAAGTTATTAGCATTTTTCTTTAAAAAATTTCAAAAGGTGGTGCTGCCCCCAAACATTTTGAGAACCAAGAGGGTATGAAGCCAAAGATTTTAAAATTAGTTTCATAACTATATGCTAATGCATTTGTAAAATACAACATTTTAGGACATAATTCTAAATGGCTGACGCCAATAATGACTGACATGTGAAAACTGGATATCATTCGATTCGGCATGATGCACCGAATCTAAGGAGAGAGAGTTTTGTGATGTTTGGTCTTAGCATTCAGAAGTTATGAGCAAAAATATTAATCTCCTGACCACTGACCAAGGGGCAAAGTGCCGAAAAACTGCAGGTAGTCTCAGGTGATGCTTGTTATGACGCACACCAAGTTTGGTCTTAATAGGCCAAACAGTTGAGGAGATATTACCTCACATCCACTTTTACGTGCTTTTCATAGAATTCATTCACATGCTTTTCGGAAATGGTAGGACTAATCAACTTGAATTCCATAACTACAGAATTTGAGTTAGAGACTCCAAATTTGCTATGGTAAGTTTTCTCACTGTCATCCATCAGTGTGCCAAATTTCACAACTTTCCCGCAAGTGGTTCTATGGGCTGCCATAGACTTGCGGCGGAAGCAAAAAAAATCATGCTAACGGATACAATAGGTGTCTAAGCACCTTCAATGTTTGGCCCCTAATTAGTAACTTTCCGCCTCTAATATTTGTAAATACAGTATCTCCCAAATGTGACTACGCCCCTCACATTTCAGCAACCATATTAGTATATATTCTCAAGGAACAATACTATAGAAATGTTTAAGAGTAGTCAGTGTGCTTCTTGTATAGCAGTATAGATTTAGGCCCAATCCCAATTCTACCCCTTAGCCCTTCCCCTTGTCTCGATTCTCTTTTGGATGGAGGGGTAGGGGTAAATGGAAGGGCCAAATAGCCCTTCAAACGAAGATTTTTCGGGACCACACTTCAAACAAAGGGGTATGAATTATCTCTGAAACATGGCTGCTACAGCGAACAAAAACACACATAAATGTAAGCTTTTTTGGCATAAATAAAGATTTTAACGAAAATTAATTATTTGTTTTATGTTACATTCAATTGTGAGTTCATATTAACGGTCATGTTACTCAAAGACATGTTAGCAAAAAATCGCTAATATTTGCCAACATCATATAATTACGGACTGCATGATAGTGCCACAGCATATGTCTGATCAGGGTGATATCTACCGTAGACATTGATGGGGGCTAATCCCCCCAGTAATTAGAAATCGCTAAACCCTTTTCTCAAATATTGCCTATTTGAGAGAGAGAAAGAGAGAGAGAAAGAGAGAGAGAAAGAGAAATTGCGTGTATTCGCGTCTGTGCGTTTATCTTTTTAGAGTGAGATTACTTAAAAACAGCGATTGTATCCTCTCGTCGCTGGAAAAATATAATGTAGTGATTCAGTATTTAAACTGTATTTAATAAAAGTCGTGGGGCAGCGTTGTCAAGTTTATATTCTCCTGGATGTGTGAGCTGCGCGATTTCTGATATGTGTGTGTGTGTGTCAATAAGCAGCCCATTAATACAGAACGATAATTAAAGGCTCTAATGCACACCAGTGTGTGTATTGAAAGAGCTAGACGTATGATGGTATGTGATGTCATGGTAGTGGTGTCCCAATCCTTAGGGGAATATTTTCTCCCTTACCCCTTGACACTCTTTCAAGGGACAAGGGGAAGTGGTAGGCGGAGGGGTGGGGGAAGGGGAAGGGGAAGGGGAAGTGGTATAAAATAGAATTGGGATTGGGCCTTAGTATCCTTTGAAAATAACTTAACATACAGTGAGTACAACCTAAGTGAATCACGGCTCTTTCCGTGGAGGACATTGAAGACATCTCCCTATTCGGAAACATGATAACAGGTCTTCTGCTGATTGTATTAGGTGCTGCCCTGGGTTAGTGAAAAATTCAGAAAACGGGAACAGCTGTCCAAAGCCTCACAAGACTGCCCGTTATGATTGAAGCAGTGGGCAGAGCAGTCAGCACTGAGACTGAGACTATTAACCACAAAATGGATAACATCACGAAGAAGCTCATGGCTTTGGAAAGGAAAATGGATGTATTTGGAGACCAGAATGGACAAAGAGAGTGACCGTGTAATTGGAATGCAGCTACTCGACCAAACAATCACAATCTTATCTTCTTTCAGCTCCCCTCTACCAGCACTGGCCTCAGCCAAGGCAGCTGCTGGAACAACAACAACTCCCCTGGCAGAGCACTGCAGCGAGACGCTCTTACGTTCCTCCCTGACTTCCACAGACACCTGCTGATTGTTGACTCTGTCGAGGACCTGACCAAGGCTGTCTCCATGGCAACATGCTGCGGACTGAGGCACTTAGATTGGAATACCAGCTCTCCAGGCCTACAAATACATGAACTCTTACATACATACAAACACAAACACACACATAGGTATGGAAGCACATGGGTAGCGATATTCAATTTGTAATGTAATATGCAAAATGACA
This sequence comes from Carassius carassius, assembly GCF_963082965.1. NCBI lineage: Eukaryota > Metazoa > Chordata > Actinopteri > Cypriniformes > Cyprinidae > Carassius > Carassius carassius. The sequence goes on along the minus strand of NC_081766.1, from coordinate 26,380,414 downwards.
ATGCAATATGTAAAATGACAATGCATTTCTGTATTTACATTTTCATTTTCCAATACATTTGTGCTACATTTGGTGCAAAATGAAAATGAAAATTAAATAACATAATTTTAATTTGCCATTTCATACACTAGTTTAAATATGTAAAATAAAAACTAATTTTAACGCTTTATAAGTTGCAAAATTAAAATGAAAATGTATTACAGAAATGATTAGATATGTATAACATGTTCAAGCAAAAACTGTGGCAAAATTATCATTTAAATGCTATTTTTCTTAAATGCATTAACACTCACAGTCAAGACACTTACAATTGCATTTTCATTCAGTGTCCCGCAATGAATGTAGCAAAATTCAATGTGCACATTGAAAATGCATTCCGAGCCGATCACGTCTCCGCCCCCTCCCGACACGTCAATCACTGCGTGAACAAGGCGGGGCTTGCAGAAGGTCAGAGACTCAAATCTCAAGAAGAGGATTCAAGTGAGAGAACATGGACAAGACCGTTGGTCCGTGTACGTTTTGATCATCTCGGTTTATGGCTTCAATATTTCATTCGCACTTGTGGGCGGAGCTGAAACGCTGCTTTCATCTGATTGGTCGAATCGCTCCAGCTTCAGCTCGGTCTTTCCATTCTTTCAGACAGAATAAGAGTCAGTGCGAGTGAAGCACTGTAATGTCTGAAACCACCGCTCACTGTTAATTAGAATAATATTTGAATCAGATGATGCTGGCCACATAATTCGTGCTGCTGAGACCTGCAAATTATTTCTAGGTTGTAGTATTGTATGAATTTCGTCCACTGATAAATGCAGTGCAAATAGTTCTGTCTCTTTGGATAAAAGTTAAGTGGAAATAAAAATCAATAATAGACTGAACAGTTCCATGTCTGTAACATTTACCACTCTCATATTTTAAGTCATAAGGCACTAGGTATGTGTGTGTGACATTAATAAATAATTGTAAAAATTAATATAGTTACATTTCTGAAATAAAAATAGTAAAATTAGCTCAGTGCTGCTCAGTGCTCCTGTAGCCTACCCCAGAGCGCCCTCTTGCGGCTGTAGACGGTAATGTTTTCTCTTGGTTCTGAATAAATGCGACTTATATATGTTTTTTTCCTCGTCATGACGTATTTTTGGACTGATGCAACTTAAACCGAAAAATACGGGTAACATTATTATTATTATTTATTATGAGAGTAATTGACACAGACTAGAACTTTAATGTTTCACCAAATTCAGCTCAGATCTTCAGACTCGTCTGACTCGTGTTGGTGTATAACTGGCCAGACTTACCTTCCCAAAAAATCCTATTTAATCTTATTTCATAAATTGAACTATATTTATTTCCACTTCACTGTTATCCAAGGAGACAGAACTATTTGCACTGTTTATATCAGTGGGACAATATTTATACAATACTATAACCTAGAAATAATTTAACGGGGTCTCTTGCAGGTCTCAGCAGCACGAATTATGTGGCCAGCATCATCTGATTCAAATATTATGCTAATTAACAGTGAGCGGTGGTTTCAGACATTACAGTGCTTCACTCGCACTGACTCTTATTCTGTCTGAAAGAATGAAAAGACTGAGCTGAAGGCGGAGCTTTTCGACCAATCAGATGAAAGCAGCGTTTCAGCTCCGCCCACAAGTGCGAATGAAATATTGAAGCCATAAACCGAAATGATCAAAACATACACGGACCAACGGTCTTGTCCATGTTCTCTCACTTGAATCCTCTTCTTGAGATTTGAGTCTCTGACCTTCTGCAAGCCCCGCCTTGATCACGCAGTGATTGACGTGGCGGGAGGGGGCGGACACGTGATCGGCTCAGAATGCATTTTCAATGTGCACATTGAATTTTGCTACATTCATTGCGGGACATTGAATGAAAATGCAATCGTAAGTGTCTTGACTGTGAGTGTTAATGCATTTAAGAAAAATAGCATTTAAATGATCATTTTGCCACAGTTTTTGCTTGAACATGTTATACATATCTAATCATTTCTGTAATAGATTTTCATTTTAATTTTGCAACTTATAAAGCGTTACAATTAGTATTCATTTTACATATTAAAACTGGTGTATGAAATGCCAAATGAAAATTATGTAATTTAATTTTCATTTTCATTTTGCACCAAACGTTGCACAAATCTATTGGAAAATGTAAATGTAAATACAGAAATGCATTGTCATTTTACATATTGCATTGTCATTTTGCATATTACATTGCAAATTGAATATCGCTACCCATGTGCTTCCATACATAGGTACATATATACAGATATGCATTCACCCCCCACTCTCCATCCCTCGCCTTCAGCGTTTTGTACCGCCAGTCTGACAAGCGGGTCTGTGACCAGTGCCAAGAATGGCTGCAGGACTGGATGGCTGCTTGCCTGCGCTGGATTACCTTGACCCCCCACTCCCCTCCCCTGTTGCAAAGTCTTGTGGTTATGCTGTACTTATTATGTGCTTTTGTTGCTGAGGTGTTTCTCCTGTTCTCACACTGTGGTCCCAAAGGAGCATAGTCTGGGTGTTTTTGTTTTTTCTCCTCACTTCCCTAATGTTATGCTGTATTTCTTCCTCAATTCCCTGTCTTCCTGTCCTGTCTACCCCTTGTTATAATTTATGTAAGTTGTGTATATCTATGTATGGACCGGTTGATGGCTAATTTCACTGGTACTTGTGACTAGTGACAATAAAGGTCTACTACAATAGGGTGCAGATCTGAAAACATACTTGGCCATGCCATCACCTTCAACTATGGCATCTTCAGCAAGGCAGTTACCATCTTGGCTGTGTCTTGGGTCGTTATCATGTTGGAAAACTGGAATGTTGGAATCTGCCTAGTTTCTGAAGGGAGGGCATCATGTTCTGCTTCAGAATGTCACAGTACAGGTTGGAATCCATGTTTCCCTCAATGACGTGCAGCTCCACCAGCACCAACCACACTCATGCAGCCCCAGACCATGATTCTACCACCACCATGTTTGACTGTAGGCAAGACACAATTTTCTTGGTACTACTGTACTCACCAGGGTGTCGCCACAAATGCTGGATGCCATCTGACCAAACAACTTTATCTTAGTCTCATCAGACCACAGGACATGGTTCCAGTAATTCTAGCTCTTGGACTTCCTTCTGGGACGACAGCTATGCAAACTGACTTGTTGCAGTGTGTGGCCTATAGTCTGAGCACTGACAAGCTGACCTTCCACTTCTGCAACCTGTAAAGCCCTGCTGGCAGCACTCATGTGTCTGTTTTTTGAAGCCAGCTTCTGCCCCGATGCACAGCACAAGGACCCAACTTCTTTGATCAACCTCTAACAATGTAAAAACTTAAAAATCACGGGAAGAAGGAGGCGGGAACTGACGGACATTTAAATCAAACTTTAATAATAAAATAAGCACAAAACGAAACCAAAACACAAAATAAAATCCAGGCCTGGTCCTCTCTCCTCCTTCACTGTCGTAACTCATCTTTTATCCTTCCAATCTCCTCCATGGAACTCGAGACTAGTGAGTGGCACATGTGTCGCTCATTTCAAAATCACTCCACCGGCCTCGCTCCGTTACCACGGGTTTCCCGCCCCACTCGCCACATACCCCCATCACCCCTCGCAGTTCGGGGGGTACTCCCGAGACTGCGCTCTACAATTAATTGCTCACGGTGGCCACGGGTACCTGGGGGTAAGGACAGAGAGATGAGGTGAGAGAAAAGGAGACGGAAGGAAGAGGAGCGACAGAAACGAGAGTGGAGAGAAGAAAAAGATTGTTCTCGTTCCCAGACACACTGCTGCTTGGCTCCCCACCAGCTGTGTGTACTCTTCCGCAGTGCCTGGCGGTGGCACTGGATTGCCCTCGGTGGACGGCACGACACTCCTCTGCTCCACTGCGGACGGCTCCTCCGGTTTCAGGCAGCCGGCAGGAGTCCCTCATTCCCTGCTCCTCTCTAACAATGTAAACAATGTAACAATGTAAAAACTTCATTATCACTGTAAGAAGGAGGTGGGAACTGGCGGACAAAACAGAGCACAAAACAGAGCGATAGCCCATCACGGACGACTGCCGCGCACAAACAAAACCAAAACACAAAAAAAAAAAATCCAGGCCTGGTCCTCTCTCGTCCTTCACTATCGTAGCTCCCCTTTTATCCTCCTGATCTCCTCTCGCTCTGTTCCCACAGCTCTCTGCCCCGCCCCACTCGTCACACAACCTTTGCAAGGGCTATTCCAAGTGGAACCCATCTTGGAAAACCTCTGTATGACTCTGGCCACTGTACTGTAACACAGTTTCAGGGTATTACCAATCTTCCTATAGCCTAGGCCATCTTTGTGGAGAGCAACAATTCTAATTCTTAAATCCTCAGAGAGTTCTTTGCCATGAGGTGCAATGTTGAGCATCCAGTGGTCCGTATGAGAGAATTGTACTCAAAGCACAAAATCTTAACTGCTCTAATAAAAGATACACAAATTTGTATGGTCCTGTCAAGCAGACAAAAACATAATCATGATGAATAGGACATGCGGCTTTGTTGTCACTTAGGATATACTCAGACTTATTGCCAGCTATATTGAAAATAAGGGCTGTATTATTATTTTTTTTTCCCAGAGGATAGTAAATATATACTGCTATACAAGCAGCACATTGAGTACTTTAAAATATATCCAAGTTTAATTTGTACAGTATTGTCCCTTGAGAAGATGAAATCTGAAATCCTGTGATGACCAGCTGGCCCCCATCTTCACACAGATCTTCAACAGATCACTGAAGCTGTGTGAAGTCCCTTCATGTTTCAAACACTCCACCATCATCCCCATCCCAAAGAAATCCAAAACTACAGAACTAAATAACTACAGGCCTGTGGCTTCAATGTCTGTGGTCATGAAGTAATTTGAAAAACTGCTGCTGGCCCACCTGAAGGACATCACTGGACCCTTGCTGGATCCTCTTCAGTTTGCCTACAGAGCAAACAGGTCTGTGGACGATGCAATAAACATTGGACTGCATTATGTTCTGCAACACCTAGACAGACCAGGGACTTATGTGAGGATCCTGTTTGTGGACTTCAGCTCGGCCTTTAACACTATCATTCCAAACCTCCTCCTGCCCAAATTAACTCAGCTCTCCGTGCCCACCTCCGTCTGTCAGTGGATCAACAGCTTCCTGACAGACATGCAGCAGCTAGTGAGGCTGGGAAAATACAGATCCAGCTCCCATACAATCAGCACCAGAGCTCCTCAGGGCTGCGTTCTCTCCCCACTGCTCTTCTTCCTGTACACTAATGATTGCACGTCTAAGGACCCCTCTGTCAAGCTCCTGAAATTTGCAGACGACACCACACTCATCGACCTCATTCAGGACCGTGACGAGTCTGCTTACAGACAGGAGGTTAAAGAGCTGGCTGTCTGGTACACTCTCAACAACCTGGAGCTTAACATGCTCAAAACAATGGAGATGATAGTGTCACGTACAGTGTTACAGGAAACACAGGAGAGGGAACCAATTGCAGGTAAGTCCTTTATTTAAGGGGTAATCCAAAGGGGTAAACAGTCCAGGCAGGGTCAAAACCAGAATATCCAAACAGAACATAAACAAGACACGAAGACAAGGTAAGGCAAGGCAAGGCAAGACAAGATGACGGACATGAATTAACATCAACATTAAACAAGGACTCCGTAACACAGACTCAGACAGACCGGGTATAAATACACAGAAGGATAATGAGGGAACAGGAGAGAGGTGGGGAACAATCAATTACTCAACAGGAGGAAGGTGACCAAATAAGGGAACAGGAAGTGATAAGGTGACAGACACCGTGAGAAAGGGGGACATCTAGTGGAAACCCAGGGACACAACCCAGACACTGTGACAGTACCCCCCCTCTACGGAGCGGCTCCCAGACGCTCCACGACAGACACAAAACAGAGACCAGGAGGGAGGCGGACAGGTGGAGGCTCAGGGGGAGGGACGGAGGGCCAGAAAAGAAAAACATGGGGAACAGACACCGGAAGTGTGAACACCAAACAGGGAGACCAGGAGGGAGGAGGACCGGAGGAGGTTCAGGGGGAGGGAGGGAGGGCCAGACTGACAGAGAGGAACAGGGACAGGAGTGAACACAAGAACAAAAAACAACATGAAGCCCCCCAGGGCGGAGCAGAAGACCACCACATCCTTGTGGTCGAGGCCAGAGTCCTCCAGGGCGGGGCAGAAGACCACCACAACCATGTAGTCAGGGCGAGAGCCCCCCAGGGCGGAGCAGAAGACCACCACATCCTTGTGGTCGAAGCCAAAGTTCTCCAGGGCGGAGCGGAAGACCACCACAACCGTGTGGTCAGGGCGGAGCAGAAGACCACCACAGCCATGTGGTCAGCATGAGAGCCCCCCAAGGCGGAGCAGACCTCCGTGCGGCCGGACCAACGGGACGACGAAACTCTGGTAATCCCCTGGTGTCTTTACTGGACTCCAGAAGATTGGTGCTGGCCTGACTCTGCTTGCGAAGATCATTGGTGACTGGCATTTGTTCATGAAGACCATCGGTGACTTGCACTTGTACATGAAGATCATTGGTGACTTGTATTTGCTCATGTAGATCAATGGTGACTTGCCTTTGTTCATGAAGATCACCGGTGACTTGACTCAGTCCTAGAAGATCACCCGTGACTTGACTCAGTCCTTGAAGATCACCAGTGACTTGACTTGACTCTGAAAGGTCAACAGTGACCAGCCTTGTCTCTGGAGAGTCCATGGTACCTAGCCCTGGCTCTGGAAGGTCATCAGTGACTAGCCCTGACTCTGGAAGGTCATCAGTGACTAGTCCTGACTCTGGAAGATCAGCGGTGACTAGACCTGACTCTGGAAGATCAGCGGTGACTAGCCCTGACTCTGGAAGGTCATCGTTGACTAGCCCTGACTCTGGAAGGTCATCGGTTACTAGCCCTGACTCTGGAAGGTCATCATTGACTAGCCCTGACTCTGGAAGGTCAGCGGTGACTAGCCCTGACTCTGGAAGGTCAGCGGTGACTAGCCCTGACTCTGGAAGGTCAGCGGTGACTAGCCCTGACTCTGGAAGGTCAGCGGTGACTAGCCCTGACTCTGGAAGATCAGCGGTGACTAGCCCTGACTCTGGAGAGTCCACTGGAACCTGACTCGACTCTGGGGGGTCAACAGGAACCTGACTCAACTCTGGAGAGTCCACTGGAACCTGACTCGACTCTGGAGGGTCAACTGGAACCTGACTCGACTCTGTAGAGTTCCCTGGAACCTGACTCGACTCTGGAGGGTCAACTGGAACCTGAGTCGACTCCAGAGGATCAGCTGTGACTTTCATCCTGTGCAGCGGCGTTCGGCAAGCAGCCATCTTGGGCCATGACTCTGGACAGGTGACCATCTGGTGCTGTGGCACTGGGCTGGCAGCCATCCTGTGCTGTGGTGCTGGATTGACGGCCATCTTGGCCTCTGGCACTGGATTGATGGCCCTCTCGGGCCATGACTCGGGACGGGCGGCCATCTTGGACCTTGGTTCTGGATAGGTGGCCAACTTGGGCATTGGCGCTGGGTGAGTGTCCATCTTGCGCTGTGGCACTGGGCTGGCAGCCATCTTGTGCTGTGGCGCTGGATTGGTGGCCATCTTGGGCCATGACTCTGGACGAGCGGCCATCTTGGGCCTTGGCGCCGGGTTAGCGGCCATTTTGCGTTGTAGTGCTGGTCTGGCGGCCATCTTGTGCGGTGGCGCTGGACTGGCGGCCATCTTGTGCTGTGGTGCTGGGCTGGCGACCATCTTGGGCTGTGGCGCTGGCTCAGCAGCTGTGACGTGAACAGTCTTGGGAATCTCTAAGATCCTTGACAGTGTGGAAAAGTAATCCAAGAACGTGTTAGCGGCCATCTTGGGCATTGGCGCTGAGCTGGCGGCCATCTTGCCTCGTGGCGCTGGACTGGTGATCGCCTTGTGTTGTGGGGCTGTGTTGGCGTCCATCCTGCCTCGTGGCGCTGGACTAGCGGCCATCATGGGCAGTGACGCCACTGTGGCGGACGTGCGATTCCTCTCTCCTCTCCGTCCGCCATGGTGAGACGGTGGCTCTAATCCATCCCACACGAGCCCCGGGTCGAAGGGCGGCCCTGGTTGAGAGCGGTGCTGAGTATCCTCTCGACCACTTTCTCCTCGGCGACCTCCTCTGGTTCCCCGGAAAACCACCAGGCGAGTTCCTTCAAATCCATTCCTCTCCTGCACTGTGGCTGGGGAGGAGACATAAGCCGACATACCGCTGGCTCTTGCAGTGACAGAGTCCTTCTGGCACGTACAGTGTTACAGGAAACACAGGACAGGGAACCAATTGCAGGTAAGTCCTTTATTTAAAGGGTAATCCAAAGGGGTAAACAGTCCAGGCAGGGTCAAAACCAGAATATCCAAACAGAACATAAAAAAGACACGAAGACAAGGTAAGGCAAGGCAAGGCAAGGCAAGATGACAGACATGAATTAACATCAACATTAAACAAGGACTCCGTAACACAGACTCAGACAGACCGGGTATAAATACACAGAAGGATAATGAGGGAACAGGAGACAGGTGGGGAACAATCAATTACTCAACAGGAGGAAGGTGACCAAATAAGGGAACAGGAAGTGATAAGGTGACAGACACTGTGAGAAAGGGGGACATCTAGTGGAAACCCAGGGACACAACCCAGACACTGTGACAGATAGTGGACTTCAGAAGAAACCCCCCTGCTCTCCCCCCACTTACCATCATGAGCAGCACTGTGACTGCAGTGGAGTCATTCAGGTTCCTGGGCACCACTATCTCCAGGACCTGAAGTGGGACATTCACATTTACTCTATTGTGAAAAAGGCCCAGCAGAGGTTGTACTTCCTTCGCCAGCTGCGGGAGATTAACCTGCCACAGGAGCTGCTGAAACAGTTCTACTCCACCATCATTGAATCCATCCTCTGCACTTCAATAAGTTTGGTTCAGCTCAGCTTCTAAATCTGACCTCAGAAGACTACAGAGGGTAGTCCGGACTGCTAAGCGAATCTTCTGTTCAACCCTCCCTTCCATTCAATAACTGTACTTATCCAGAGTGAGCAAAAGGGCTGGCAAAATCACTCTGAACCCCTCACATCCAGTACACTCCCTCTTTGAACTCTTGCCATCTGGTCGACGCTACAGACAGTGTTGGGGAGTAACTAGTTACATGTAACGGCGTTACGTAATTTAATTACAAAATTATTGTAACTGTAATTAGTTACAGTTACTACGAAAAAATGTGTAATTAAATTACAGTTATTTATGAAATTTTTAACGATTAAAAAGGGGATTACATTTGAATATTTACACACATCCACATACAGATTTAACTGATTTCTTTGCCAAATTGCACTGACTATTCTGAGACATACCGCCCTAATAATTTCCGGGATGCGGAAATAAAGTCTGGTTCGTAGAATCCAGTCATAAAAACGGAATGCCTAACGCGGACGGAATATCCCACATTTTGGATGACTAAATCAAAAGTAGGTCAGTACACTTGAATCAAAACATGACATGGACTAGTGTCTGTGAATATTAAGCCCCAAAAATGCAATATATGACTTGCACATTCTGCGTGTCTGTGGAAATCAGGCGCGGACTGGACACCGGGAGAACCGGGACAATTCCCGGCGGCCTGGCAGCCGATTTTGCCCCACTATTTAATATCATTATTGTATAATTGCCTGCCGAATGTACTAAAGCGATCATTTTCGAATCCGCCATTTGATAATTAAATCTCTAATAAGTGATGAAGTGTTAGTCGTGACTCGCGCGCTCTCCGCGCCTCCGCCAAACGGTTTGGATCAGACTCAGAGTAATCAATGCGAGAGTGAGAGAGAGAGAGAGAGAGAGAGAGAGTGGACTGCTGGAGCAGAGAAGCAGAACTTTCATCTGTAAAGATGCTTTTTTGTCTTTGTTTTTTTAATTTATTTAATCAAGCAGCAGCACGTTGCTCATCAGTCATCACTCAAAATACTATATAAAGGACATCATTATTATCTGTTGTAATGTTACAGTAGGAATTTAGCTGAAAAAAATTCCGATTTTTTTTTATAGGTTTAGGGGGAGCTACGACAGACAACAACACAACCCTTACGAAAATTTACATTTTAATATTTGACTATAAATCCAGAGAAAATGGTTACTTTTGTTTAAATGTGGTAACCAAAAATGTAAAATTATTTTACAAATTTATTTATTTAAAAATAAATACAAATCCATTTGCAAAAAAAATAAAACAAAAAAAAAACAAGGTTATTTTACTTTTACATAGGCTATTAAAAGCAAGGTTAATTTTTGTAAGGGAAAAACATGACTCGTGTACAGTATTAGGATTTTTCTATAAAGATATTGTAGTATTGTAGAGTATTGTATTGTAAAGTATAGTTTTGTTCAATCTTGAGTATTAAAGTCATGAGAGAGATGGATAACAGGGCAAAATAAATAGACTGAAGAGAAAAATGGAAGTGAAGGTGCAGTTCAGGAGAGAACTTTTAATTATTTTGCATGTCCCCAAATTAAAGATTTAAACCTTTTTTATGTCAGGTCCATACAAAAACATAGTTTTGTCCCTGAATTTGTTTGTATGAGTTTGAATTTTCCAGTCTGAATTTTTTTCCCAGTCCGCTCCTCCTGTAAATTAATGGCAAAGACATAGTTTAATTTACTACACATTGGCCTACTGAAGCTCGCAGTGTTTTCAACCTCTGTTGCCTCAATATAGGAGTACACGAGCACATAAACATAATTTCTAGAACTGCTCTGTGTCACTTCATGTGCATTTTACTTATTTTGAGAAAACTATCATCATATACAGAGACAGCAGTTTCAAAAAAACACCAATGTTTCAGGAGTTTATTACACAGAATACGTCACATGCTTATTAGATAACTGTATTTAAGTTGATGTATATGCTTTTATTTATTATTCTTTAATTTTCACAAATTTAGAAAAGTAATCAAAAAGTACTCAAAAGTAATTAGTTACATTACTTTAATAAAGTAATTGAAAAAGTTACACTACTATTACATTTTAAACAGGGTAACTTGTAATCTGTAACCTATTACATTTCCAAAGTAACCTTCCCAACACTGGTTACAGAGCACTGAGCACCAGAACGAGAAGACACAGGAACAGTTTCTTCCCTCAGGCAATCAATCGAATGAACACTTGATAATAACTGTGGAACACACAACACTATTTATATTTATATACACATACACATACACTTATTTATCTAACAAACATACTTAGTGTACACTTAAATTTTGCACATAATATAGCTGTACATACAACTGCTTTTTTGTAATATATTCCCCATACATTTTGTATATTGTCATTCCTTACCTATACTTATTTGTATATTTTTTTAGTTTTTATTCTTTTATTGTGTGTTTTTTGTTCTGTTGCTGTCATTCTGTTGCACTGTGGAGCTTCTGTCATGGAAACAAATTCCTCATATGTGTAAACATAGCTGGCAATAAAGCTCCTTCTGATTATTGACACTGCAAACATGATGGTATATTAACCATCTCATGCACTGCCTAGTTAAAAACTACAGTGAATCAGGTTTGATGATAAGTGGGCTACAGATGCTCTGACTACAAGCTTAATTGTGGCTATGTACAGGCTACGTATTGAACATGTCAAAGAAATGAAATTAAACTCTTTGTAAACGCTGTTGACTTTGGTTACATGATGGAATATCATCTCACAAGTAGTTTTGGCAAAAAACGACATGTAACCAAATTCAAGGTTATTTGGGCTAGAAATGGATTACACATAGCCAGACTATATCAGGTCTATACTTTTAACCGAGACGGTGAAATTATGGCTATTGCTTGCTGGGTTATATCTTTTTTAGTGGTGGAAAGAATACTAAGAAATTGCACTTGCTACTTAAGGAATACAGGTGCATCTCATTTCAGTAATTCAACTCAAATTGTGAAACTCATGTATTAAATAAATTCAGTGCACACAGACTAAAGCAGTTTATGTATTTGGTTCTTTATTTTGTGATGATTTTGACTCCCATTTAACAAAAATCCACCAAGTCAATATTTCAAGAAAATAGAATATGCTGACATGTCAATTAGCTAATGAACTCAAAACACCTGCAAAGGTTTCCTGAGCCTTCAAAATGGTCTCTCAGTTTGGTTCATTAGGTTACACAATCGTGGGGAAGACTGCTGATCTGGCAGTTGTCCAGAAGACAATCATTGACACCGTTCACAAGGTGGGTAAGCCACACGCATTCATTGCCAAAGAAACAGGCTGTTCACAGAGTGCTGTATCCAAGCATGTTAACAGAATGTTGAGTGAAAGAAAAAAGTGTGGAAGAAAAAGATGCACAACCAACCGAGAGAACTACAGCCTTATGAGGATTGTCAAGCAAAATCAATTCAAGAATTTGAGTGAACTTCACAAGGAATGGACTGAGGCTGGGGTCAAGGCATACAGATGTGTCAAGGAATTTGGCTAGTTGTCGTATTCCTCTTGGTAAGCCACTCCTTAACCACAGACATTGTCAAAGGCGTCTTACCTGGGCTAAGGAGAAAAAGAACTGGACTGTTACCCAGTGGTCCAAAGTCCTATTTTCAGATGAGAGCAAGTTTTGTGTTTCATTTGGAAACCAAGGTCCTAGAGTCTGGAGGACGGGAGGAGAAGCTCATAGCCCAAGTTGCTTGAAGTCCAGTGGTAAGTTTCCATAGTCTGTGATGATTTGGGGTGCAATGTCATCTGCTGGTGTTGGTCCATTGAGATTTTTGAAAACCAAAGTCACTGCACCCATTTATCAAGATATTTTGGAGCAGCTTTCTTCTGCTGACCAGCTTTTTGAAGATGCTGGTTTCATTTTCCAGCTGGATTAGGCACCTGCCCACACTGCCAAAAGCACCAAAAGTTGATTAAATGACCATGGTGTTGGTCTGCTTGACTGGCCAGCAAACTCACCAGACCTGAACCCCATAGAGAATCTATGGGGTATTGTCAAGAGGAAAATTATAAACAAGAGACCAAAAAATGCATGTGAGCCGAAGGCCAATATCAAAGAAAGTTGGCTTCCATACCACCTCAGCAATGCCATAAACTGATCACCTCCATCCCTTGCTGAATTGAGGCAGTAATTAAAGCGAAAGGAACCCCTACCAAGTATTGATTACATGTACAATAAATGAACATATTTTCCAGAAGGCCAACAATTCACAATTTTTTTTTTAATTGGTCTTATGAAGTATTCTAATTTGTTGAGCGAACTGGTTGGTTTTTGTTAAATGTGAGCCAAAATCATCACAATTAAAAGAACCAAAGACTTCAGCTACTTCAGTCTGTGTGCAATGAATTTATTTAATACATGAGTTTCACAATTTGAGTTGAATTACTGAAAGTAATTAACTTTTCCACAACATTCTAATTTATTGAGATGCACCTGAAATTAACTTGAGTAATAGTAAAAGCACTGAAAAATTAGTGGTGGAGAAAGTACTGAGAAACTGTACTTAAGTAAAAGTATTGCTACTCAAGCACTGAAAAATAATATGACTCAAGTAAAAGTAAAAAAGTAGTTGGCTGAAAAACTGCTTAAGTTATTGCATTACAAAGTACTTTAGTATTATTTTTCTATTTTTACCCAAAACGAGAAGATGTGATGTGAGCATTATGGAGCAGGGTTAACCCTAATGCTAACACTCATGTACTCTAATGTCTGTTTCACAAGTGAGGCCTAGGAAATCCCTTATATGGACAAAGATATCACAACAGCTGAATAACATGCAGATAGAGATGCTCTGTCTGATGAAAAGTGTAAGACAATAGACACACACTTGCAATGCAATGTTAACTGACAGCTTGTAACACAGTAAAGATTTTAATAAATAATATTTTCTGTCTCACTGTAAAAAGAAGCAACATGGAACCACATAAGCTAACTGTTTCAAACACGACTGATGTTATATAGTGATTTTGGAGCTTATCATGATATTAGTCACATAAATTGTCATGTTTGAGGCTATGCTAAGTAAACTAGCTATCCCTGTCGTCAGGAGCAACTGTTTTATAACTAATTTTGAAAAGTACATTCATGTATAAGATTATGTGGGTTTTTTTAAGAAGGGCAAAAGCAAAGAAGGGTAAGTAAGGGCTTAAAAAAAAGAAAGGGTTTAAAACAGTGTGAACTGAAATGTGCCAGTAAAGAATAATGTGGGGTATGGGTAAGGTTGGGCATCATTTAAATTTTTATGATTCCAATTCTTATCCATTCACAATTTTGATTCCAATAAGGTAAAATAAATAAATAAATCTTAGATATCATCTTATTGCAAAATATTTCCTTGTTGGCTAAATACTATGAATGAAAGTCATCAAGTCAAGTCCATCCATCCATCCATCTTCTACCGCTTATCCGGGGCCGGGGCCGGGGCCGGGGCCGGGGCCGGGTCGCGGGGGCAGCAGTCTAAGCAGGGAACCCCAGACTTCCCTCTCCCTAGACACTTCCTTCAGCTCTTCTGGGGGGACACCGAGGCGTTCCCAGGCCAGCCGGGAGACATAGTCTCTCCAGCGTGTCCTAGGTCTCCCCCGGGGTCTCCTCCCAGTGGGACGCGCCCGGAACACCTTCCCGGGAAGGCGTCCACGAGCCACCTCAGCTGACCCCTCTCGATGTGGAGGAGCAGCGGCTCTACTCTGAGCTCCTCCCGGGTGACTGAGCTTCTCACCCTATCTCTAAGGGATCGCCCAGCCACCCTGCGGAGAAAGCACATTTCGGCCGCCTGTATCCGGGATCTTGTCCTTTCGGTCATGACCCAAAGCTCATGACCATAGGTGAGAGTAGGAACGTAGATTGACCGGTAAATTGAGAGCTTCGCCTTGCGGCTCAGCTCTTTCTTCACCACGACAGACCGGTACATCGACCGCATTACTGCAGAAGCTGCACCGATCCGTCTAATTAAATTTTAATTTAATCCATTCTGTTTGCTGTGGGAGATTTGCTCATTCTTTCTTGTGAGTGTTTACATTCCTCCACAAGCACATGTGAGCTCTGCTTTACAAAAACTTGCTGATCAGATCACAGACACAGAACGTCAACACCTGGACTCTTGGGGACTTTAATAAAGCAAATCTTTCTCGTGAACTACCCAAATACAGACGGCATGTTACATGCCCCACCAGAGACAATAATATATTGGATCACTGTTACTCCACAATAAATGATGCATACCACGGGCTGCTTTTGGGCTCTCTGATCACTTTAGCTCATCCTATACCAACCTACAAGTAGAAACTGAAATCAGCTAAACCTGTATTAAGGAATGTAAAAAGATGGACTAATGAAGCAGAGCAGCATTTACAAGCTTGTTTTGATCTCACTGACTGGAGTGTTTTTTAAGCTGCTGCTACCACCGATCTGGATGAGCTCACAGAGACTGTAACATATCAGTTTATGCGAAGACGTGCATTCCTACCAGGACTCATCTTATCTACAACAATGTCTAACCATGGTTCACAGCAAAACGCTGACAACTCTGTCAGGCCAAAGAAGATGCTTGCAGAAATGGGGATAGATTATTGTATAAACAGGCCAAATACACACTGGAAAAGGAGATCAGAATGTCAAAGAGGAATTATACTGGAAAGCTAAAGAACCCATTCTTTTCCGGGGTCCCACTTACTATTGTCTCCCTAATACCTGTGTACTTACATAGTAACTAAATATGTACGTAGTATGTAACCACTGTGTAAGTAAACATTGTTACATAGTATCTACAGCTGTAATATTTCTGTAACTACACACATGTAACAACCTTCAGGATGGTTGGTGTAAGTACAAATGTGTAACAGGACATTGGTAACAACACTTTTCACTTCACTAAGTACTCGTGTAACAGGAATTATATAATTACATTTTGTAACAACATGTATAAGAGTAATTGGAACCATTTGATCCAGGGGTTGGAGAAGGGTGGGTTTAGGGGTTGAAATGGGATCCAGTGGGTGGAGATGGGTCGGTTTGGGGATATGTAAAGTGGGAGGATGTGGTGCACCACTGTAATACCAGTGTACTTACATGGTAATTAATCAGGAACTGTCACTTAATATGAAGTGTAACATTTTGGACACAAACCACAGTTTATATGTAAAGCCTAACTTACTGGCTGCTGCTGTGTGTAACATCAGAGTAATTACATGATAAATCTAATATAAAGTGAAACACTTTTTTAACCAAAAAGTGCTGTTAGTCCTGTAACACATTTGTACTTTCATTAAAAAAAAATGTTGTTACCAATGTACTGTTACACATTTTTACATATACATAACATTCAGTGGGTTGTTACATGTGTGTATTTACACAAATATTACAGCTGTAGATGCTATGTACCAATGTATACTTACACTGTGGTTACATACTATGTACACATCTCGTTACTAAGTAAGTACACAGGTATTAAGGACACAATATAAAGTGGGACTTTTCCAGTGATCCTGCTTCAGTATGGAAAGGTCTGAAAGAGATCACCAATTACAAGACACCATCCCCCAGCACTGAGGAGAATCAACAACTGGCAGACAATCTGAACAAGTTTTATTTGCACGTTCAAAAAAAAAAATATATATATATATTCATGACTCCTGCAACCCCCTTTTCCTTCCTCCAGAACTCCAAATCAGAGATGATAATGTGTGTCAGGTATTCAGAAAGAACAAGAGAAGAAAGGCACCAGGCCCACATGGTGTTACTCCAGGGTGGCTGTAAAGTCTGTGACCATGAAATCATTTGAAAGACTGGTTTTGGCTTATCAAAAGGGCATCACTGGACCCTTACTTGATCCTCTTCAGTTTGCCTACAGTGCAAACAGGTCTGAGGATGATACTGTCAACACAGGACTGCATTGCATCCTGCAATATCTAGACAGGCCAGGGACTTATGTCAGGATCCTGTTTGTGGACAGGACTCTTCCCCTGCTCACCATAATGAACAGCACTGCAATGACAGTGGAGTCATTCAGGTTCCTGAGCACCACTATCTCTAAGGACCTGAAGTAATAATAATAATACATTTTATTTGTAATGCGCTTTTCTTAAACCCAAAGCGCTACAGTAATAAAGTAATAAATAAAGTAAAACAAAACACCAAAAGCAATACAACAATTCATTATAGAAAGACAGTCTTGAATAAATGTGACTTAATCAACTTTTTAAAATCATCCAACGTTGGTGCATTTCTGACGTGCAGAGGAAGTACATTCCATAGCTTAGGGGCTTTATATGAAAAGGCTCTTTCCCCCATGGTCTTTAGCTTGCATGATGGCTGGTTAAGTGAAAGAGAGTTAGTAGAGCGAAGAGAGCGTGATGGAATATAAGGGCTGATGAGTTCACAAAGATACTCAGGTGCAGTCCCATGAAGTGCCTTGTATGTTAAAGTAAGAATTTTAAAATCAATTCTCGCATTTACGGGAAGCCAGTGTAATTGTGAAAGAACCGGTGTAATGTGTTCACGAGGAGAAGTACAAGTGAGCACACGAGCGGCAGAATTTTGTATATACTGAAGCTTGCTCAACGATTTAGCTGGAAGGCCAGAGAACAAGGCATTACAATAATCTAACCTAGTTGTTATGAAGGCATGTATAAGCCTTTCTGTGTCTGCAAAAGAGAGAAAAGGTCTAAGTCGAGCTATGTTTCTCAGGTGGAAAAATGCAGTTTTAGAGATGTGTTTTATGTGTGCTTCAAATGATAATTGTGAATCAAAAATGACACCAAGATTTCGCACCTGTGAAGTGGGGATTACCGTGCAGGAATCAACAATCAAACTGATCTGCTCGGCCTTACGTGTGGCTGCCACTGTACCAATCCGCATCAGTTCAGTTTTGGAGCCATTCAGCTTCAGGAAGTTGTTATGCATCCAGTTACTGATCTCTGCTAAACAACCACGTAAAGCTATTAATGAGCAATGGACATCAGGACTAGTGGTGATGTAAATCTGCGTATCATCCGCATAGCAGTGATACCCAAGACCATGTTTCCTAATGATCTGCCCAAGTGGAAGCATATAAATATTAAATAATATTGGACCCAGTACTGAACCCTGAGGAACTCCCTGTCGAACAGGCACGGTATCTGATTTATAGTTACCCAAGCCAACAAACTGGGCACGTTTAGTTAAATAAGACCGAAACCAATTGAGGACAGCTCCAGAAAGACCCAACCAATTTTCCAGCCTGTCAAGCAGAAGAGAGTGACATATAGTGTCAAAAGCAGCACTGAGGTCTAACAAGACCAAAATACTGTATGCACCTGAATCCGCTGTGATAAGAAGATCATTTATGACCCTAATTAAAGCGGTTTCAGTACTATGCCCTCTTCTGAACCCAGATTGAAAAGGTTCAAAGAGACTGTTAAGAGCTAGGTGATTATTTAACTGAACAGCCACAAGTGAGACAACAAAGGCCCAGCAGAGGCTGTACTTCCTTTGCCAGCTAAGGAGGTTCAACCTGCCACAGGAGATGCTGAAACAGTATATATATATATATATATATATATATATATATATATATATATATATATATATATATATACTTTTTTCATTTTTATATTTTATTATCCTAAATTGTCAGAAATTCCAGATTTGTTATTATTATATTTATATTTAAGTTCATTGTATTTATACTATTTTGTCATTTATTATTTGGTATTTTTACCATTTAGTGTCGTCTTAAGTTGTGCAAGTTAAAAAAAAAAATTTCTTAATAAAAGCTGTACATTTTATTTGTTTGGATGGATTGCCATTTTGTTGTTTAATAGATGTATATATGTAGGCATTCATTAGTTGTCTATTTGATGTCTAGTCTATTCTTGTGCTACGGTTAGATGTCTATAAAATTTTCACTGACAGCCCAAATTCAGTCTTGTTTTAGCCTAGACGTCTGGGCTGTGTTTAGACGGATATAAGACGTCTTTTAAACTGAAAATTGCTTGCTTGGTGGCCGTCCTGTCATTGCCTGATGTTTAACTTTATCGTGCATGGACCTCTCGTTTCAAGTCTGCAGTAAAGACCTAGGAATATGCAAATTACCCTTACGTCCTTGCGTAGCCTGCATCTGGAGCTAACTAAGCTAAGGCCAGTACATACTAGTTTGCAGCTGGAAAAGAAGGAGTAAGATGCACTCAAGATGCCTCACTCGAGGCTCTCTTCCTTTACCCTTTGTTGTTTTTGATGCACCGAACACAGAAGCTGCACTGGAGGGGCTCACACTACAGTCATCCTCTATTGTGATCCCGTGCTCGTTTGCGTGGATTGACGAGGGATCCACACCAACTCACATCAATGAGGATTCTGAGGCTCTTTGTGAAGAAAGGAGCGCATATGCTGCAGTGTTTTTGTGGACAGCGATTGGAGCCGACCACAACCACCAGCGGTGAGACATTTAGTTGTGCATGCTCTCCGATAAGCGATGAAAAACGCTCTCATTGGCCGGCGCTGGTGAGCACATCTTCCGTGAGCGGGGTCAAGTTGGTTTTGTTTTCGATATTCGTGACACATTCAGCGGTAAACGCCAATAACTCCAAATCGAATTGCCCTAAAAAAATCTGAGCAGTGTGACCGCCAAAAGGGCAAAGTTGATCATGTTTCACATCCTTCTTTTACTATATTTTCCCTCGATATAATAAACACGGCCCCGTACAAGCCGTCGCAATGTGCAGAAAGCCGGGAGAGAACGCTCTCAGCAGAGCCTTCAGTTAGGGACCGTGGGGAAAGTGCAAACTTTCTTCGTTTTTTGCTATAGCTCAGTAGGCGGTGTTTTTGTAATAGCTTTTTAGTTAAAGGGCATTTAGACATGAAACCAGTGTCAATCAGTGTCAATCAATAGTGGGGGACAGTGGACATTTTTAACAACCTTTCTTTTTACCACTACTGGTGGAAAAGGGAATTGCATGTCCAAAATTAACCTTCTTTTTGTAATAATTTTCTACAGCAGGAAGATAGAGACATGAAACCAGTGTCAATCAATAGAGGGAGAGAGTGAATATTTTTCACATACTTTCATTTTACCCCAAGTGGCTGATTAGGGAATTGCATGTCCAAAATTAACCTTTTTTGTAATAACTTTCTTCGGCAGGAAGATATAGAGATGAAACCAGTATCACTCAATAGAGTGAGAGAGTGGAAATTTTTCACATCCTTTCATTTTACCCCAAGTGGCTGATTAGTGAATTGCATGTCCAAAATTAACCTTTTTTGTAATAACTTTCTACGGCAGTGAGACAGATACATGAAACCAGCGTCAATCAATAGTGGGGGACGGTGGACATTTTGCACAACCTTTCTTTTTACTCCTATTGGTAGAAAAGGGAATTGCATGTCCAAAATGATGCTTCTTTTTGTAATTACTTTCTACAGCAGTGACACAAAGACATGAAACCAGTTCAAATCAATAGAGGGAGAGAGTGGAAATTTTTCAAAACCTTTCTTTTTACCCCTACTGGTAGAAAAACCTTCTTTTTGTAGTAACTTTCTTCAGCAGGAAGATAGAGACATGAGACCCGTGGCAATCAATAAAGGGGACAGTGGACATTTTTCACAACCTTTCTTTTTACTCCTACTGGTAGAAAAGGGAATTGCATGTCCAAAATTAACATTCTTTTTGTAATAACTTTCTACAGCAGGAAGATAAAGACATGAAACCAGTGTGAATCAATAGAAGGAGAGAGTGGACATTTTTCACATCCTTTCATTTTACCCCAAGTGGCTGATTAGGGAATTACATGTCCAAAATGAAGCTTCTTTTTGTAATAACTTTCTACAGCAGTGAGACAGAGACCTGAAACCAGTGTCAATCAATAGAGTGGGACAGTGGACGTTTTTCACAACCTTTATTTTTACTCCTACTGGTAAAAAAGGGAATCGCATGTCCTAAATTAACCTTCTTTTTGTAATAACTTTCTACAGCAGGGAGACAGAGACATGAAACCAGTGTCAATCAATAGAGGGAAAGAGTGGACATTTTCACAACCTTTCATTTTACCCCTAGTAGCTGATTAGGGAATTGCATGTTAAAAATATCCTTTTTGTAATAACTTTCTACAGCAGGGAGACAGAGACATGAAACAAGTGTCAATCAGTAGAGGGGGAGAGTTGACAGTTTTCACAACCTTTCATTTTACCCCAAGTGGCTGATAAGGGAATTGCATGTCCAAAATTATCCTCCTTTTTGTAATAACTTTCTACAGCAGGGAGACAGAGACATGAAACCAGTGTCAATCTATAGAGGGGGACAGTGGACATTTTTCACAACCTTTCTTTTTATCCCTACTGCTAGGAAAGGGAATTGCATGTCCAAAATTAACCCCCTTTTTGCAATAACTTTCTACAGCAGGAAGATAGACACATTAAACCAGTGTCAATCAATAGAAGGAGAGAGTGGATATTTTTCACATCCTTTCATTTTACCCCAAGTGTCTGATTGGGGAATTGCATGTCCAAAATTAACCTTCTTTTTGTAATAATTTTCTGCAGCAGTGAGACAGAGACATGAAACCAGTTCAATCAATAGAGGGAGAGAGTGGACATTTTTCACAACCTTTCTTTTTACCCCTACTGCTAGGAAAAGGAATTGCATGTCCAAAATTAAACTTCTTTTTGTAATAACTTTCTACAGCAGGAAGACGGACACATGAAACCAGTGTCAATCAATAGAAGGAGAGAGTGGATATTTTTCACATCCTTTGATTTTACCCCAAGTGGCTGATAAGGGAATTGCATGTCCAAAATTAACTTTCGTTTTGTAATAACTTTCTACAGCAAAGAGACAGATAAATGAAACCAGTGTCAATCAATAGTGGGGGACAGTGGACATTTTTCACAACCTTTCTTTTTACCCCTACTGGTAGAAAAAAGAATTGCATGTCCAAAATTAACCTCCTTTTTGTAATAACTTTCTACAGCAGGGAGACAGAGACATGAAACCAGTGTCAATCAATAGAGGGGGACAGTGGACATTTTTCACAACCTTTCTTTTTACCCCTACTGCTGGGAAAGGAAATTGCATGTCCAAAATTAACCTCCTTTTTGTAATAACTTTCTACAGCAGGGAGACAGAGACATGAAACCAGTGTCAATCTATAGAGGGGGACAGTGGACATTTTTCACAACCTTTCTTTTTACCCCTACTGCTAGGAAAGGGAATTGCATGTCCAAAATTAACCCCATTTTTGTAATAACTTTCTACAGCAGGAAGATAAGCACATTAAACCAGTGTCAATCAATAGAAGGAGAGAGTGGATATTTTTCACATCCTTTCATTTTACCCCAAGTGGCTGATTAGGGAATTGCATGTCCAAAATTAACCTTCTTTTTGTATTAACTTTCTGCAGCAGTGAGACAGAGACATGAAACCAGTTTCAATCAATAGAGGGAGAGAGTGGACATTTTTCACAACCTTTCTTTTTACCTCTACTGCTAGGAAAAGGAATTGCATGTCCAAAATTAACCTTCTTTTTGTAATAACTTTCTACAGCAGGAAGACAGACACATGAAACCAGTGTCAATCAATAGAAGGAGAGAGTGGATATTTTTCACATCCTTTCATTTTACCCCAAGTGGCTTATAAGGGAATTGCATGTCCAAAATTAACCTTCTTTTTGTAATAACTTTCTATAGCAAAGAGACAGATACATTAAACCAGTGTCAATCAATAGTGGGGGACAGTGGACATTTTTCACAACCTTTCTTTTTACCCCTACTGGTAGAAAAGGGAATTGCATGTCCAATTTAACATTCTTTTTGTAATAACTTTCTACAGCAGTGAGACAGAGACATGAAACCTGTGTCAATCAATAAAGGGGACCAGTGGACATTTTTCACAACCTTGCTTTTTGCCCCTACTGGTAGAAAAGGGAATTGCATGTCCAAAATTAACTTCCTTTTTGTAATAACTTTCTATAGCAGTGAGACAGAGACATGAAACCAGTGTGAATCAATAGAGGGGGGCAGTGGACATTTTTCACAACCTTTTTTTTACCCTTACTGGTAGAACATAGAATTGCATGTCCAAATATAACTTTCTTTTTGTAATAACTTTCTACAGCAGGGAGACAGAGACATGAAACCACTGACAATCAATAGAAGGAGAGAGTGGACATTTTTCACAACCTTTCTTTTTACCCCTACTGGTAGAAAAGGGAATTGGATGTCCAAAATTAACCTTCTTTTTGTAATAACTTTCTACAGCAGGGAGACAGAGACATGAAACCAGTGTCTATCAATAGAGGGAGACAGTGGATATTTTTCACAACCTTTCATTTTTCCCCAAGTGGCTGATTAGGGAACTGCATGTCCAAAATTAACATTCTTTTTGTAATAACTTTCTACAGCAGTGAGTCAGAGACATGAAACCAGTGTCAATCAATAGAGGGGGACAGTGGACATTTTTCACAACCTTTCTTTTTACCCCTACTGGTAGAAAAGGGAATTACATGTCCAAATTTAACCTTCTTTTTGTAATAACTTTCTACAGCAGTGAGACAGATACATGAAACCAGTGTCAATCAATAGACGGGGACAGTGGACATTTTTCACAACCTTTCTTTTTACCCCTACTGGTAGAAAAGGGAATTACATGTCCAAATGTAACCTTCTTTTTGTAATAACTTTCTACAGCTTTGAGACAGATACATGAAACCAGTGTCAATCAATAGACGGGGACAGTGGACATTTTTCACAACCTTTCTTTTTACCCTTACTGGTAGAAAAGGGAATTGCATGTCCAATTTAACATTCTTTTTGTAATAACTTTCTACAGCAGTGAGACAGAGACATGAAACCTGTGTCAATCAATAAAGGGGACAAGTGGACATTTTTCACAACCTTGCTTTTTGCCCCTACTGGTAGAAAAGGGAATTGCATGTCCAAAATTAACTTCCTTTTTGTAATAACTTTCTATAGCAGTGAGACAGAGACATGAAACCAGTGTGAATCAATAGAGGGGGACAGTGGACATTTTTCACAACCTTTTTTTTACCCTTACTGGTAGAACATAGAATTGCATGTCCAAATTTAACTTTCTTTTTGTAATAACTTTCTACAGCAGGGAGACAGAGACATGAAACCACTGACAATCAATAGAAGGAGAGAGTGGACATTTTTCACAACCTTTCTTTTTACCCCTACTGGTAGAAAAGGGAATTGGATGTCCAAAATTAACCTTCTTTTTGTAATAACTTTCTACAGCAGGGAGACAGAGACATGAAACCAGTGTCTATCAATAGAGGGAGACAGTGGATATTTTTCACAACCTTTCATTTTTCCCCAAGTGGCTGATTAGGGAACTGCATGTCCAAAATTAACATTCTTTTTGTAATAACTTTCTACAGCAGTAAGTCAGAGACATGAAACCAGTGTCAATCAATAGAGGGGAACAGTGGACATTTTTCACAACCTTTCTTTTTACCTCTACTGGTAGAAAAGGGAATTACATGTCCAAATATAACCTTCTTTTTGTAATAACTTTCTACAGCAGTGAGTCAGAGACATGAAACCAGTGTCAATCAATAGAGGGGGACAGTGGACATTTTTCACAACCTTTCTTTTTAGCCCTACTGGTAGAAAAGGGAATTGGATGTCCAAAATTAACCTCCTTTTTGTAATAACTTTCTACAGCAGGAAAAAAGACACATGAAACCAGTGTCAATCAATAGAAGGAGAGAGTGGATATTTTTCACATCCTTTCATTTTACCCCAAGTGGCTGATAAGAGGATTGCATGTCCAAAATTAACCTTCTTTTTGTAATAACTTTCTATAGCAAAGAGACAGATACATTAAACCAGTGTCAATCAATAGTGGGGGACAGTGGACATTTTTCGCAACCTTTCTTTTTACCCCTACTGGTAGAAAAGGGAATTGCATGTCCAATTTAACATTCTTTTTGTAATAACTTTCTACAGCAGTGAGACAGAGACATGAAACCTGTGTCAATCAATAAAGGGGACCAGTGGACATTTTTCACAACCTTACTTTTTGCCCCTACTGGTAGAAAAGGGAATTGCATGTCCAAAATTAACTTCCTTTTTGTAATAACTTTCTATAGCAGTGAGACAGAGACATGAAACCAGTGTGAATCAATAGAGGGGGACAGTGGACATTTTTCACAACCTTTTTTTTACCCTTACTGGTAGAAAATAGAATTGCATGTCCAAATGTAACTTTCTTTTTGTAATAACTTTCTACAGCAGGGAGACAGAGACATGAAACCACTGACAATCAATAGAAGGAGAGAGTGGACATTTTTCACAACCTTTCTTTTTACCCCTACTGGTAGAAAAGGGAATTGGATGTCCAAAATTAACCTTCTTTTTGTAATAACTTTCTACAGCAGGGAGACAGAGACATGAAACCAGTGTCTATCAATAGAGGGAGACAGTGGATATTTTTCACAACCTTTCATTTTTCCCCAAGTGGCTGATTAGGGAACTGCATGTCCAAAATTAACCTTCTTTTTGTATTAACTTTCTACAGCAGTGAGTCAGAGACATGAAACCAGTGTCGATCAATAGAGGGGGACAGTGGACATTTTTCACAACCTTTCTTTTTACCCCTACTGGTAGAAAAGGGAATTACATGTCCAAATTTAACCTCCTTTTTGTAATAACTTTCTACAGCAGTGAGACCGATACATGAAACCAGTGTCAATCAATAGACAGGGACAGTGGACATTTTTCACAACCTTTCTTTTTACCCCTACTGGTAGAAAAGGGAATTGGATGTCCAAAATTAACCTTCTTTTTGTAATAACTTTCTACAGCAGGGAGACAGAGACATGAAACCACTGTCAATCAATAGAGGGGGACAGTGGACATTTTTCACAACCTTTCTTTTTACTCCTACTGGTAAAAAAGGGAATCGCATGTCCAATTTAACCTTCTTTTTGTAATAACTTTCTACAGCAGTGAGACAGAGACATGAAACCTGTGTCAATCAATAAAGGGGACCAGTGGACATTTTTCACAAACTTTCTTTTTGTAATAACTTTCTACAGCAGGGAGACAGAGACATGAAACCACTGACAATCAATAGAAGGAGAGAGTGGACATTTTTCACAACCTTTCTTTTTACCCCTACTGGTAGAAAAGGGAATTGGATGTCCAAAATTAACCTTCTTTTTGTAATAACTTTCTACAGCAGGGAGACAGAGACATGAAACCAGTGTCTATCAATAGAGGGAGACAGTGGATATTTTTCACAACCTTTCATTTTTCCCCAAGTGGCTGATTAGGGAACTGCATGTCCAAAATTAACCTTCTTTTTGTAATAACTTTCTACAGCAGTGAGTCAGAGACATGAAACCAGTGTCAATCAATAGAGGGGGACAGTGGACATTTTTCACAACCTTTCTTTTTACCCCTACTGGTAGAAAAGGGAATTGGATGTCCAAAATTAACCTTCTTTTTGTAATAACTTTCTACAGCAGGTAGACAGAGACATGAAACCAGTGTCAATCAATTGAGGGGGACAGTGGACATTTTTCACAACCTTTCTTTTTACTCCTACTGGTAAAAAAGGGAATCGCATGTCCAATTTAACCTTCTTTTTGTAATAACTTTCTACAGCAGTGAGACAGATACATGAAACCAGTGTCAATCAATAGACGGGGACAGTGGACATTTTTCACAACCTTTCTTTTTACCCCTACTGGTAGAAAAGGGAATTGGATGTCCAAAATTAACCTTCTTTTTGTAATAACTTTCTACAGCAGGGAGACAGAGACATGAAACCAGTGTCAATCTATAGAGGGGGAAAGTGGACATTTTTCACAACCTTTCTTTTTACCCCTACTGCTAGGAAAGGGAATTGCATGTCCAAAATTAATCCCCTTTTTGTAATAACTTTCTACAACAGGAAGATAGGCACATTAAACCAGTGTCAATCAATAGAAGGAGAGAGTGGATATTTTTCACATCCTTTCATTTTACCCCAAGTGGCTGATTAGGGAATTGCATGTCCAAAATTAACCTTCTTTTTGTAATAACTTTCTACAGCAGGGAGACAGAGACATGAAACCACTGTCAATCAATAGAGGGGGACAGTGGACATTTTTCACAACCTTTTTTGTACCCCTACTGGTAGAAAAGGGAATTGCATGTCCAAATTTAACTTTTTTTTTGTAATAACCTTCTACAGCAGGGAGACAGAGACATGAAACCACTGTCAATCAATAGAAGGAGAGAGTAGACATTTTTCACAACCTTTCTTTTGACCCCTACTGGTAGATAAGGGAATTGCATGTCCAAATTTAACCTTCTTTTTGTAATAACTTTCTACAGCAGGGAGACAGAGACATGAAACCACTGTCAATCAATAGAGGGAGAGAGTGGACATTTTTCATAACCTTTCTTTTTACCCCCACTGGTAGGAAAGGGAATTGCATGTACAAAAATTAACCTTCTTTTTGTAATAACTTTTTTTAACCAGGGAGACAGAGACATGAAACCAGTGTCAATCTATAGAGGGGGACAGTGGACATTTTTCACAACCTTTCATTTTACCCCTACTGGTAGGAAAGGGAATTGCATGTCCAAAATTAACCTTCTTTTTGTAATAACTTTCTTAAGCAGGGAGACAGAGACATGAAACCAGTGTCAATCTATAGAGGGGGACAGTGGACATTTTTCACAACCTTTCTTTTTAACCCTACTGGTATAAAAGGGAATTGTATGTCCAAAATTAACATTCTCTTTGTAATAACTTTCTACAGCAGGGACACAGAGACATGAAACCACTGTCAATCTATATAGAGAGAGAATGGATATTTTTTCATATGACTCGTGCGTTATATTCTGAGGCTTCACAATGGAGTTCAGATGTCCTGAAGAATTATTTTTGTAGTAACTTTCTACAGCAGGAAGATAGAGACATGAAACCAGTGTCAATCAATAGAGGGAGAGAGTGGACATTTTTCACAACCTTTCATTTTAACCTTTCAGTGGCTGATTAGAGAATTGCATGTTCAAAATAAAAATAAAAATTATTTGCTTGTGTTCATGTGAAGAAAGAAAGTCATAAATATCTGGGATGACAGAGGTCAGTAAATGGTGATAGAATTTTCATTTATGGGTGAACTATCCCTTTGAAGATGTCAGGGCGTGGTAGAAACGGAGCAGTGGAAAGAACAGGGTCTGGGTCCAAGTGCAGGGAAGAAATTACTTTTTAATAAATGAGAACTAAAAGGCCAACAAGGCAAAACAAAACAGAAACAAATCATGAAGACAAGAGCAGACGCAGCCAAGATGCAAAAACACGAGTATCCAGGAACACTTACAAATCACAATTTACATTACACAATTAATACTGCCTGACAGAGTGGTGTGAGAGTGGAGAATATATACTCATTGACAATGGGCACCAGGTGTGTGTGTAAGTGTGTGAGTGGATGAAACAGCTGTGCAGAGTGAAGGTAATGAGTCCGGGAGCAATTGAGAAACACAGGTGGAGCAACTAAACAATAATGAGGTAACAAGATGGGTGGGGTCAAAAAAAGACAGGAGAGAGCACATGGCACCAAACAAACACAACACTCACAGAAAACAGTGACAGAAAGACACAAGACTGTGACAGAAGAGCAAGATGTGATAGAGAGGCTAGAAATATATTCCAAACAGAAAACAAGAATGTGTTCAATTAATGAGGAGAGTCATAGAATTAATACATACAAAATGTTTAAAGTCCACTTTATTTGTGTTGTCTATTCAGCGTCACTGTCTAAAAGAACAATTAATCTTTACAATTTTTATTTAGGGCATTTATACAGTAGTTTTTCCTAGCAAATATTGATAAATTGTTATTTGTTACTAGATTAATGAGAAAAAAATCCCACAAAAATATTAATAGTATTTAAATTCTCATCACAGATTTTATTTGCACTATTTTGTGCATTCAGTTTATCATAGCTAATGGCTCTATCAAAACAGAACAAATAAGGAATAAACTTTTTTTGTGGGGGAAACGCAACTTTGCTACCTCAATATTGCTCCCTCAGATTTGATGGTGAACTTTTGAATCCAGACATTTACCTGACAAAAGTAATAATTAATGTAGAAATGTGTGTGTTTGATGCATGAAAACAATGATTATTAGTTCCCACGTCAGGCACACACGTTTGACTTTCTGTTTACCATATTTAATGTGCATAAGATAAAATAAAAATATAATGTACTTTTCAAGATTAAATAAAATTGTAAGGAGTAAAAAGCACTGTTTTTTTCCACAGAAATGTAAACAAGAAAAAGTACAAGTAGTCAGTTTAAAATGTATTTGAGTAAAGTACAAATCCCCCAAAATAATCCTTAAGTACAGTAATCAAGTAAAATGACTCAAGTATTTTACACCTCTGTTAATATGTGCTTACTACTAATAAATGGCTAATATTCTATAAATATGCATACTTATAAGCAACTGGTTAATAGACCCTGAAATATAGTGTTACTAATTATTTTAATTAATTTCATGTATTTAATTTGCATGACTGAATAGTTATTTTATTTTATTGTGGTTTGGTTACTACATATTACTAATAAAGTGTTTTCACTTGAAATATGGTGATGGTAGTTCTTAAGATCTTAAACTTTTAAAGAACCTTATATTTTGTAGTTTCACACTGAAGCTAGGTTGTAGAAAAAGGTGCACATAGGAGAAGATTCAGAAGGTATTTATTCCACATGACATAGGAAAAGGGTATCCACAGATAGCAGTCATGAGGTCAAAAAAATTACCCGACAAAGTCAAACTAAAAGGACAAGAACGTAACTAGACAGAACAAATGAAATAATTAGCAACACCACAGGTGAACTTATGTAATCAAAATGTGAGACAAAATATAGGTCAAATGACAAAGTATGAAAGACAGACTAAGTCCAAACTAACAAATTGTGATAAGTAGAGTTAAGAGTTCATTATGTTTACGAAAACATAAAGGATAGACATAAACCATACACTGTTGACACAATGACAGGAGTTTTGTGTAAATATACAAAGTGTATGCCAGGTGCATGTGGATGGGATAAACTCCACAAATTCCAAGTATTTGTTATTATTATACTTCACCATCATGTTGCTTTACTTCACTTCACTACATATAGCACAATCCTTGTCAACAATGTATGGTTTTATGTCTATTCAATTACAAATAAAGGTACCTGAAAAAAAATGTTATGAGACAACATTAAAATACATCTTTCTGATTCAGTGGATAGAACATGCTATCCACTTATAAAGAACACTGTTATATGTACCTATTTTATATTTATGATGGTATTTAGATGGTAGAGTCAGAATTTGGCATAAACAGAATGAGAACATGGATCCATCATGCCTTGTTACCACTGTGCAGGCTGGTGGTGTTGGTGTAAAGGTGTGGGGGATGTTTTCTTTGCACACTTTAGGCCCCTTAGTGCCAATTGGGCATCGTTTAAATGCCACAGCCTACCTGAGCATTGTTTCTGACCATGTCCATCCCTTTATGACCACCATGTACCCATCCTCTGCTGGTTACTTCCAGCAGGATAATGCACCATGTCACAAAGCTCGAATCATTTCAAATTGGTTTCTTGAACATGACAATGAGTTCACTGTACTAAAATGGCCCCAAAGTCACCAGATCTTAACCCAATAGAGCATCTTTGGGATGTGGTGGAACGGGAGCTTCGTGCCCTGTATGTGCATCCCACAAATCTCTAAGATGCTATCCTATCAATATGGGCCAACATTTCTAAAGAATGCTTTCAGCACCTTATTGAATCAATGCAACATAGAATTAAGGCAGTTCTGAAGGCGAAAGGGGGTCAAACACAGTATTAGTATGGTGTTCCTAATAATCCTTCAGGTTAGTGTATGTCTGTCTGTCTATCTGTTTGTCGATACACTGGTCGGTCTGTCTGTCTGTCTGACCAAATGGTTAAAATAAAACTTTGATTTGTGATATTGTATTTTCAGTATTTAACCCCAAACAGCATTGCTCCCTGTGTGGAAAAGAGTGTCCAGTTGGAAGCATGGCTCCTTCATTGAGAAATTAGTAATTAG
Source organism: Carassius carassius (assembly GCF_963082965.1). Taxonomy (NCBI): domain Eukaryota; kingdom Metazoa; phylum Chordata; class Actinopteri; order Cypriniformes; family Cyprinidae; genus Carassius; species Carassius carassius. The sequence goes on along the minus strand of NC_081766.1, from coordinate 26,349,323 downwards.
TGAAGTGACATGACATTCAGCCCATACTCAGAATTTGTGCTCTGCATTTAACCCATCCAAAGTGCACACACACACACCATGAACACACACCGGAGCAGTGGGCAGCCATTTATGCTGCAGCGCCCGGGGAGCAGTTGGGACTAGGCCACAACTTCCCCATGAAGATGAGGTATTATACAATCTGTAGAGCTGAAATGTTAAATTATTTCAACTAAATAGATAATTATTATGCCGATAATTGGTATGCAGTTAATACAGAAATGACTTTACATCAAATATTAAGTAGTATTTTGTATTAGGTCAATACAGATCAAAAGGTTTTATTATTTTTACTGTTTGTTCAATTGTCTATATTTCAATTTGATGATTTTAAGCTGAAATTACAATTAATATCTTAATAATGGAGTAATAAAAGAATGAATTACAGTTTATATTTAACTTAATATGTTGTCACGCTGTCTGGTCTCTGTTTCCCTGAGTCTCCGCTAGTGGTCTCACTTCCCCATAGGCACCTCACCGCAGGCACTACAATTCCCACAAAGCCTTGTCCCTTCATCACAGTAATTGCACTCCTGTTAATTGCACTCAGGTGTCTTCACTTGATAGTCATTACCCTGCCTATATTAACCGGTCTGTTTCTGTTTGTTTTTCATGGAGTCCTTTCTTTCCGTCACCCAGTTTCCTTGCCTTCCGAGTTTCAAGTTCTATTCCTGTTCCTATTCCTGTTTGTTTGTTTGGATGGATTTTTGGTTTTGACCCCTGCTTTTTGGATTCTGAATTTGGATTACCCATTAAACTCACAGTGCGTTTGGATCTCTCGTCTCCTGTGTTTCCCTGGGTTCCCGAACGTAACATATGTTCAATATAATTAAAAATTAAGTTTACTTGTGACAATTTTTATTTCCACTAGATTCCACTAGATTCAGTGCAGCAACTGTAAAAAATGGTACCACTCTGTCTGTCTCGGAATGAATTAAAAAGAGGTACAAAAATGGAAGACGAGAAAGTGATTGTGTGTTTTCTATAAGTAAAAAGTACTTTACAAGTGTAGGTGTTAAAATATATTGTTTACTCTTGAATGTTTTTTTGTTGTTGTTTTTGTTTTGATCAGCTCCATATAAATGTTAAAATCAGTAAATTTTAAAATCAGTATAAATTTTTGATCAGTGTATAAATACAAGTTCAGTCAAAAAGGCTATTGTACTGTTGGCTGTTGTCGTTTCAAATTAGTTTACAGTATTAACAGGATCATTCTGCATTACATAAATTTCGTAATTGTCAGGATGTAAATAAGGTACAATTTGTAAATGCAACTACCTTGTGCAACAGTAAGGATTAAATGTGAGGTTGTGTAAGTTGATCACTGTCCGCCTCTATTAACTGACACTGCTTTTACATCTCCCTGGTGGAAAATGCCATTACTAAATTAAAGTACAAAATGTTTCAAGCTGCAATGACGAGCCCAAGTCACTAGTGCAACCACCATCCTCTAGTGTCATTGGGAAAGAGGTGTGCATGCATTGATATTAACCGTTTGGCAGTCTGGTTTACAGCAGGTTACAGGGTTACAGCAATGAAATGGTTAAACACCATGCACACAGACAACAAAATATAAACCTTTAATAATGGTTTACAATAAGGTTTAAAGGAACACTCCCCGTTTTTGGAAATATGCTCATTCTCCAACTCCCCCAGAGTTAATAAGTTGAGTTTTACTGCAGTGATATCACTGCGACTGCTGCGCTCATGTTATGGCTGCACCGTTCCCTGATTATTACACCGGAATGAGTATAGTTTTTAATCATATCGGCCTAGAAAATCACAACTTGACATTTTCCACCGGTCTTAGTACACAATATAACTACAAAAGAGGAAAGTTTTAAATAGGAAAAATATCCATACTCTTTGGTCATTTCTGAATGCCATGCTGCTGGTCTCAAAAACCTGAGATCGGCTGAATGGATTCAAAAATGGTATAAACTGGGAGTTTGAGAATGAGCCCATTTCCAAAAAAGTGGAATGTTCCTTTAATATGTTAACAGTACTTAACTGTGCATGTTAACTTGAACAATATGTTTTATAGTATTAATTCTATAATTACATACTAAAAATACATTATTAACTTTCAGTTGTGTATCTGTTAACATCAGTTAATGTACCGTGGATCAACATGAAGAAAAATAAATCAAGTAACATTAAAACATTAAAAGATTGATAAATGCTCCAAAAATATATATTGTTCATATTCAGTTAATGTATAGTAATGCATTAAATAGTGTTAACAAATTAGACCTATTTTTAAAATACTACCAAAACTTAGTAATTTTGTAAAAACATTATTTAAATTATTTTAATGATCTAGTAGTGCAGTAATAATACTATACTTACAGTACATACTAACATAATTTATGTATTTGTTGGTCATTGTATCTTCTAGAATCCATCTAGTGAACAACTACAGTATCACAGCCTTCATCTGTCAACTTAAATGTCTGATATGAATATGAGCAGCACAGAATTGGTGCCAAGTAATGTCCCAAAACCAAAAAACAATTGAAAAATGCATTTAAGTATTCAAACATTAGATATTTACCAAGATCCTTGTGTTATTTATTTAAACCCCCCATAAAATGTAAAATATCAGTAAACTTAAAACTGTATCATAATTATAATTTTTTGGGTACTTTCCAATGGCTGGTGGCTGCCCCGAACCGTAACCTCTAAATTTCATGTTATAAAATAATTTTTAAATGTTAAATAATTTTTTAATTTAAAAACAAATTTTGGATTTTTTTTTAAATAGTGATGTTCGAATATAAATATATATATATATATATATATATATATATATATATATATATATATATATATATATATATATATGTGTGTGTGTGTGTGTGTGTGTGTGTGTGTGTGTGTGTGTGTTTATCTTTTATATTTTATTTGTAAATTTGCAAATGTTTTGCTGTATTGGCCGAGATTGATTTTAACTACACCCCTACATTTATGAACAGGAAATATTAATGTGTCCCTCTCTCTTACATAGCTACATTTTGATTAGATATGTCCCATAAGTTTGAGGCACATGATTTCAAAATCTTAAAATCTGTTTGTAACTTTAATGTTACTGCCAAACACCTGTTTTTCTCCAATTAAGCTCTTTCTTGGTTTTTATTCAATAGTTTTTAGCTTTTATATGTGTTAGACTTTAAATATTGTAAAATGTTAATAGTTATTGATTTACTTCTAAAAACCTTTTAATAAAATAGAAAAAAGAGTAATGTATATATATATATATATATATATATATATATATATATATATATATATATATATAATAAATAAATAATAATAAATTATCTAATTAATAAAATAAATTTATTATAGATAATAAATAAATAAATACAAATAATGTTGTGTTGCAAAAAAAAAAAACTACTAAAAGTAAATGAATAAAACTAAATAAAAATTTCTGTCATAATGTTAAAGTATGTTTTGATCAACCGGTATGTTGAAACAAAACTGTTGAAGAAAAGTCATTTTTCTTTCCTACCAGTAGGGGTAAAAAGAAAGGTTGTGAAAAATGTCCACTATCCCCCTCTATTGATTGGCACTGGTTCCATGTCTCTGTCTCCCTGCTGTAGAAAGTTATTACAGAAAGAAGGTTAATTTTGGACATGCAGTTCCCTAATCAGCCACTTGGGGTAAAATGAAAGGTTGTGAAAAATGTCCACTGTCTCCCTCTATTGATAGACACTGGTTTCATGTCTCTGTCTCCCTGTTGTAGAAAGTTATTACAAGAAGAAGGTTAATTTTGGACATCCAATTCCCTTTTCTACCAGTAGGTGTAAAAAGAAAGGTTGTGGAAAATGTCCACTCTCTCCTTCTATTGATTGACAGTGGTTTCATGTCTCTGTCTCCCTGCTGTAGAAAGTTATTACAAAAAGAAAGCTAATTTTGGACATCTAATTCTCTTTTCTACCAGTAGGGGTAAAAAGAAAGGTTGTGAAAAATGTCCACTCTCTCGTTCCATTGATTGACAGTGGTTTCATGTCTCTGTCTCCCTGCTATAGAAAGTTATTACAAAAAGAAGGTTAATTTTGGACATGTAGTTCCCTTTTCTACCAGCAGGGGTAAAAATAAAGGTTGTGAAAAATGTCCACTGTCCCTGTCTATTGATTAACACTGGTTTCATGTCTCTGTCTCCCTGCTGTAGAAAGTTATTACAAAAAGAAGGTTAATTTGGACATGTAATTCCCTTTTCTACCAGTAGGGGTAAAAAGAAAGGTTGTGAAAAATGTCCACTCTCTCGTTCTATTGATTGACAGTGGTTTCATGTCTCTGTCTCCCTGCTGTAGAAAGTTATTACAAAAAGAAGGTTAATTTTGGACATGCAGTTCCCTTTTGTACCAGCAGGGGTAAAAAGAAAGGTTGTGAAAAATGCCCACTGTCCCCGTCTATTGATTGACACTGGTTTCATGTATCTGTCTTACTGCTGTAGAAAGTTATTACAAAAAAAAGGTTAAATTTGTACATGCAATTCCCTTTTCTACCAGTAGGTGTAAAAAGAAAGGATGTGAAAAATGTCCACTCTCTCCTTTTATTGATTGACAGTGGTTTCATGTCTCTGTCTCCCTGCTATAGAAAGTTATTACAAAAAGAAGGTTAATTTTGGACATGCAGTTCCCTTTTCTACCAGCAGGGGTAAAAAGAAAGGTTGTGAAAAATGTCCACTGTCCCCGTCTATTGATTGACACTGGTTTCATGTATCTGTCTTACTGCTGTAGAAAGTTATTACAAAAAAAGGTTAAATTTGTACATGCAATTCCCTTTTCTACCAGTAGGTGTAAAAAGAAAGGATGTGAAAAATGTCCACTCTCTCCTTTTATTGATTGACAGTGGTTTCATGTCTCTGTCTCCCTGCTATAGAAAGTTATTACAAAAAGAAGGTTAATTTTGGACATGCAATTCCCTCTTCTAACAGTAGGGGTAAAAAGAAAGGTTGTGAAAAATGTCCTCTCTCTCCCTCTATTGATTTGAACTGGTTTCATGTCTCTGTGTCCTTGCTGTAGAACGTTATTACAAAAAGAAGGTTAATTTTGGACATGCAATTCCCTTTTCTGCCAGTAGGGGTAAAAAGAAAGGTTGTGAAAAGGGTCCACTCTCTCCCTCTATTGATTTGAACTGGTTTCATGTCTCTGTGTCCCTGCTGGAGAATGTTATTACAAAAATAAGGTTAATTTTGGACACTCAATTCCCTTTTCTACCAGTAGGGGTAAAAAGGTTGTGAAAAATGTCCACTCTCTCTCTCCACTGATTTGACTCTGGATTCATGTCTCTGTCTCCCTGCTGTAGAAAGTTATTACAAAAAGGATATTTTGGACATGCAATTCCCTAATCAGCCACTTGGGGTAAAATGAAATGAAGTGAAAAATTTCCACTCTCTCTCTCTACTGATTCGCACTGGTTTCATGTCTCTGTCTCCCTGCTTAAGAAAGTTATTACAAAAAAGCAGTTAATTTTGGACATGCAATTCCCTAATCAGCCACTAGGGGTAAAATTAAAGGTTGTTAAAAATGTCCACTCTCTCCCTTTATTGATTTGAACTGGTTTCATGTCTCTGTGTCCCTGCTGTAGAACGTTATTACAAAAATAAGGTTAATTTTGGACATGGAATTCCCTATTCTACCAGTAGGGGTAAAAGGAAAGGTTCTGAAAAATGTCCACTGTCCCTCACTATTGATTGACACTGGTTTCATGTCTCTGTCTCGCTGCTGTAGAAAGTTATTACAAAAAGAAGGTTAATTTTGGACATGCAGTTCCCTAATCAGCCACTTGGGGTAAAATGAAAGGTTGTGAAAAATGTCCACTCTCTCCCTGTATTGATTGACAGTGGTTTCATGTCTCTGTCTCCCTGCTGTAGAAAGATATTACAAAAAGAAGGTTAAATTTGGACATGCAATTCCATTTTCTACCAGTAGGGGTAAAAAGAAAGGTTGTGAAAAATGTCCACTGTCCCCCTCTATTGATTGACACTGGTTTCGAGTCTCTGTCTCCCTGCTGTAGAAAGTTATTACAAAAAGAAGGTTAATTTTGGACATGCAATTCCCTCTTCTAACAGTAGGGGTAAAAAGAAAGGTTGTGAAAAATGTCCTCTCTCTCCCTCTATTGATTTGAACTGGTTTCATGTCTCTGTGTCCTTGCTGTAGAACGTTATTACAAAAAGAAGGTTAATTTTGGACATGCAATTCCCTTTTCTGCCAGTAGGGGTAAAAAGAAAGGTTGTGAAAAGGGTCCACTCTCTCCCTCTATTGATTTGAACTGGTTTCATGTCTCTGTGTCCCTGCTGGAGAATGTTATTACAAAAATAAGGTTAATTTTGGACACTCAATTCCCTTTTCTACCAGTAGGGGTAAAAAGGTTGTGAAAAATGTCCACTCTCTCTCTCCACTGATTTGACTCTGGATTCATGTCTCTGTCTCCCTGCTGTAGAAAGTTATTACAAAAAGGATATTTTGGACATGCAATTCCCTAATCAGCCACTTGGGGTAAAATGAAATGAAGTGAAAAATTTCCACTCTCTCTCTCTACTGATTCGCACTGGTTTCATGTCTCTGTCTCCCTGCTTAAGAAAGTTATTACAAAAAGGCAGTTAATTTTGGACATGCAATTCCCTAATCAGCCACTAGGGGTAAAATTAAAGGTTGTTAAAAATGTCCACTCTCTCCCTTTATTGATTTGAACTGGTTTCATGTCTCTGTGTCCCTGCTGTAGAACGTTATTACAAAAATAAGGTTAATTTTGGACATGGAATTCCCTATTCTACCAGTAGGGGTAAAAGGAAAGGTTCTGAAAAATGTCCACTGTCCCTCACTATTGATTGACACTGGTTTCATGTCTCTGTCTCGCTGCTGTAGAAAGTTATTACAAAAAGAAGGTTAATTTTGGACATGCAGTTCCCTAATCAGCCACTTGGGGTAAAATGAAAGGTTGTGAAAAATGTCCACTCTCTCCCTGTATTGATTGACAGTGGTTTCATGTCTCTGTCTCCCTGCTGTAGAAAGATATTACAAAAAGAAGGTTAAATTTGGACATGCAATTCCATTTTCTACCAGTAGGGGTAAAAAGAAAGGTTGTGAAAAATGTCCACTGTCCCCCTCTATTGATTGACACTGGTTTCATGTCTCTGTCTCACTGCTGTAGAAAGTTATTACAAAAAGAAGGTTAATTTTGGACATGCAGTTCCCTAATCAGCCACTTGGGGTAAAATTAAAGGTTGTGAAAAATTTCCACTCTCTCCCTCTATTGATTGACAGTAGTTTCATATCTCTGTCTCCCTGCTGTAGAAAGTTATTACAAAAAGAAGGTTAAATTTGGACATGCAATTCCCTTTTCTACCAGTAGGGGCAAAAAAGAGGTTGTGAAAAACGTCCACGGTTCCCCACTATTGATTGACACTGTTATCATGTCTATATGCCCTTTAACTAAAAAAACTATTACAAAACACCGCCTACTGAGCTATAGCAAAAAACGAAGAAAGTTTGCACTTTCCCCACGGTCCCTAACTGAGGGCTCTGCTGAGAGCGTTCTCTCCCGGCTTTCTGCACATTGCGACGGCTTGCACGGGGCCGTGCTTATTATATCGAGGGAAAATATAGAAAAAGAAGGCTGTGAAACGTGATCAGCTTTGCCCTTTTGGCGGTCACACTGTTTAGATTTTTTTAGGGCAATTCGTTTTGGAGTTATTGGCGTTTACCGCTGAATGTGTCACGAATATCGAAAACAAAACCAACTTAACCGCGCTCTTCCGTGTCTGAGGTACAATGCGTTCCCACTGCACGCATTTGTGCTAACTTGTTTGTGAGGGCTCATGCGACTTCTTCTTCCGACCACTCATGTCATTCCATCTCACACCTTATGACACGAAACACATCATCATGGTCATGAGCACGACCGCTTCTGCAAGTACAAGCAATTTTGAGCCGAAATTCGTGTCAAGGACTTTTCTTTTGAACAAAGAATGCAGGGTGAATGTAGGAAACGATTGATGTATATGCAGCAAATGCGGTATGCGAAGCTACGGAAGATAGACGCGTCCCGAGCTCAGCTGAGGTGAGATGAGCTTTCTAAAACAGCCACCAGCAAAAGAGCTGGGGTGTCCTCCAGGACAGGGAGCTCCTGTACGTCATTCAGCACCCTGGACAACAACTCAATTCCGCATCGCTCCCAACTCTGCTACAGTTGACACTCACCTCAACCAGAGTAACTTGTGCTCACATTTCTGACCTTGTAATCATATCATAATACATTTTGTAATTTATTTGTAAATATTAGCCAGCTGGCTAGCTAGTTAGTTAGTTTAATTAGCATACCCATATTTTTCTTTTCAATTTTGTGCATACATACAGTGGAAAATTACATACTTAAACTTAATCATTTCATTTTATGAATGCTAGATTATAGTCCTAGTTGTGGTCTTTTTTAAAAGACATTTAAACACACTTTGGTGAATTAAAAGCAAGCAGTAATGTAATTGATATTAAAACAAAATTAGAGAAGGTTTTTTTTTGTTTTTTGTTTTTTTAAGAAAGAAAGAAAATAGAGTAAAATTAAATAAGCAGTTAACTCGAGCAAAAACATTCCATGGTGTCAGTGTTGCCAGTTAAGATGTTTTAAAAATGCTATTTCAAAATACTACATAAACATCATGGGCTAATACACAGTCATTAAACTGTTAATTTTACCTCTATATTGATATTTTTCTGCTAAGAAAGCAAAAGTGTTTTAATTCGTCCTACATGAAATGCTGTCAAATCTTTTTTTCATTTTTCATTGATGTAAATTGTATTTTATTCTTACATTATTTAATCAGTTTGATGATTGATTAGTACTAAAATTGTTATTGTCAGAATTTACTTTCAGAAATTACTTTGCTTAATATAAGGGTGTAGACGAGTTTTGGTCACAAAAGGTTCTGGCCAAAAATAAATAAATATATAAATCCTTTCTTGCGGCGCCCCCCAGTGATTTTGCGCCCTAGACAACTACCTATGTCTACCTGGTCAAATTGCATAAATGTACCTGGGTGCACTTTTTAGCGAGACGCAAAATGCGTACCGATAAGTACATGTCACTGCAGTTTCCAAAAGCACTAGAGGCAGTAAAACTCTGACACCTATTATTCCTTTTCACACAGATTTACTTTATATATATTATTGATTATTTCTTATTTCACAATTACTTGAAGAATATCATGCTATGACTTCAAAACAATATTAATATGCTGGGAGATCTGAAAAATGATGCTTTAGGATGTTAGCGTCACACATTTCAGCTTCATATCAATGGGTTTTCCTAGGTGGCAGGTTTGTACAGTAGCTCATGGAGTACAGAAATGTACAGAAACGTAGCCTACAGTGTTACCACGGTTCGGCAAAGCAGTCCAAATCTGCATATATGGAATTTCAAATTACACGGTTGCATCAACAAATGCGTTTATATATCAATTTTGCATTTGTTAACACTATTGGGTAGGTTTAATGTTGGGTTTTGTGTAGGGAATATATCCAACATAATAGAGCATTCAATTTTAGCTCAGTCCCCAGATATTTGAATTGTGAACCGCCACAATCGTGCCAGGGTTCACAAATTGAACCAGTGTTTTAGTACCACTCAGTGGAAATTTGTCTTTGAAATTGCGGCGAAATGTGCAGTAAGGTACGTAAAAACGGTGTTGCACAAAAAGTGAACAGAGTTACATATTTTTATGAGATCAGGTTGGCCTACATTGCCTATGCTACGGGCAGGCCCTGCTAACTGTTATGCTTGTGCTGTGTAATCCTTCACTTCATTGGGCTTCAGCTTCATAAAGCCTCTGCTGACCTATACACCTTTTTCTTTTTTCCATTATTTTGCAGGAAACTTAACTGTGCACAGAAGATCAGTAACACATACAATCTCTTATGCATTTTTATTTTCTTTTTTATGTATTTTATTTTTTTACTGCTTTGAATGGATTGTGTATCAAAGAGCACAAGAAACAGAAACATTGAACTCAATTCAAATATGCATTATAATACAATAATGTAGCATTTTTCCTCACAAGCAATTATTTATTGTAAAATAAAAAAGTTTAAAATGCAATATTATATTATTTTTAACCAAACAAATGTAAATTAAATGTTGTATTGTCTCTCCCACATTAAAATGTTTTAGATAAAAATGAAGATTCAAAGCATATTGTGACTCTGTTATTTATTTATTTATTTATTCATTTTGGTATGTATTACATATGTTGTAATATGCCAAGACTATGGAATACTCAGTTTTATACAATATGTTACATCAGGTCACTGATGTAAAACACTTTGTGCTTTATCACAGGGGTGCTTCACTCCTCATATTTTGGTTGCATATGGTCCCATGACTAAATTGGGTTTTAAAACCAGGACAGGTGTTCTGAGGAGCATGTTCAGGCATAATGCACAAATCACCATATGTAATGATTGTCACTCCTTTGTTGAATTTGGTGAAGTGTCATTCAAAATAAGTGTAATAACAGGAAGATTTGCCATATCTTGCAAATGATGGACATTTTGCATAGGACGGTATTGTGAACATGCAATACAAGTATATTTGATTCATGCTGTTTAAACATTTGAGCATTGTAAAGTGCTTGGTCTCTGCCCTTTGGATCATTGTGTTGATGTTTGCATGTTATGTAGTGGGCATAAAAACATTAGCAATACAATGATTTGATCATTTAAACGCATAGTGCTGGTTCAGCTAATGGAAGTACATAATGCAACACACTCTCAACACAACAAAATATTGATATAGGCTGATAAGAGGGATTTTTTTTTTTTTTTGCATTTCCATAATATGAACAATATGTATTTATCTGAAAGATGTCTTTAATACATTATTGGATTTGGAATATTGTACTGCATTGTAATTTATGACCATACTTAGATAAGTGATTCTTAATTAACTAATTTATTCAATGATGCGGTCAGTTATATCTCACGTTCAGTCTCTGCAGTTGGTATACCTTAATTTGTATATTTTTTAACATGGTAAATTAATATATTCTGTTTACTACATCTCTTAAAATACCATTCAGTATGTTAAGCTGGAAGTAACTCAAAATCATTTTTATAATATAAGTGTTGGTTTTGGTCTGAGCTTTGTCTAATGTAACATCACTGCACTTGTCATGTAACAGAAATACTACATCATTAAATGTTTGCTGTTTTTCAGCAAAGCCACGTGCAATCAGGAACATAGACAGGCATTTTGAAGGGCCATGGCCGAAATCACTGGATGTGGGGCAGTTTTTACTTGGCAAATGGCGTGATGTGATTGTCACTGAGTACAGATTTGAAGATCATTAATGAATTTAGGTTATAGGTGCATTGTCATGGTCTGTCAAGTAACCCTGCCCTGAACACTTGCTGACAATCAATTATAGTTGAGGTTTTAGGGAAAACTGTTATCATTCTAGAATTGCATAAGGAACTGCTTTTGTGTCAGAGAATTTATGTTACAAAAGTCTTCTAATTTCTTCTAATTTTGTTACCAGATTCTCCATAGTATTTGGAAGATTGTTAATTCACACCAAGTACCATTAATTAGAAGAGCATCGAAGTGCAGCTATACTTAAATGGCATGGTACTAATGTTGATGCTAGGAGACAGCTGGAAGTGCATTCTTAGTCCCACATTAAATTTAGAAAAGGATGAAAGAGCACACTTCCAGAATGAATCTTAAATGCTGCTATTTTGCACAAGAGCTTTTCGTGTCAGAGCCATGTGATCCACCCACTGCATTGTGGAATGCCAAACCTGACAAAATCATTTCTAGTATTTGGTTTGGGCACCACTAGGTGTCACTGTGGCCTCAAAGCTTACAACTTAGCCTACTCTGATTAGATTACTATTCCTGAGGTAAAACATGCCCTCCTCATTACCCCAAGGTCAAGACATGCAGAAATAAATAAATTAGAAAAAATAAATAAATAAATAAAAGTGTAGAAATAAATTAATAAATAAATGTGGAAATAAATAAATGTATAAATACATACATAAAAAAGAAATGCGATTTTTTTTAAAATATATACATAAATAATTGTATATATATATATATATATATATATATATATATATATATATGTGTGTGTGTGTGTGTGTGTGTGTGTGTGTGTGTGTGTGTGTGTGTGTGTGCTCTTGTTTTTGTGACATATCAGGACACAACTCTGTATAATGACATGGGTATGACACAGATATTACAAGGAGAGGGTGACTTATGAGGATATAACCCATGTCCCTATTTTTCAAAACGCTTATAAACCATACAGAATGAGTTTTTTTTTAAAGTAACAATGCACAAAGTTTCCTGTTAGGGTTAGGTGTAGGGTTGATGTAGGGCCATAGAATATACAGTTTGTACAGTATAAAAACCATTACGCCTATGAGATGTCCCCACTTTTCATGTGTCTGTTTTCGTGTCTGTGTGTGTGTGTGTGTGTGTGTGTGTGCGTAATGATATAAAAACCTTAGTCACGGGAAGAAGCAGGCAGGAACCGGCAATCATTTAAATACCACTTTAATAATAAAATAAACACCAAACAGCGCAACTGCCCCTCACGGACGACTGTCGTGCACAACCAAAACACAAAATAAAATCCTGGCCTGGTCCTCTCTCATCCTTCACTGTCATAGCTCCTCTTTTGTATCCTTCCGGATCTCCTCCGTGGGACTCGAGACCGGTGAGTGGCACAGGTGTCGCTCATTTCCAATCACTCCACTGGCCTTGCTCCGTTCCCACGCCTCTCAGCCCCACCCCACTCGTCACATACCTCATCACCCCTCGCAGGCCGGGGGGTAATCCCGAGACTGCGCTCTACTCCCTCCGGGGGAACCGCTCACTGTGGCCACGGGTACCTGGGGGTAAGGACAGACAGACGAGGAGAGAGAAAAGGAGACGGAAGAATGAGGAGCAACAGAGACAAGAGAGGAGAAAAAAATAAATAAAATTGTTCCGGTTCCTAGACACACTGCCGCCCGGCCCTCCACCAGCTGGGTGAACTCTTCCATGGTGCCTATGTGATAAGTCACATGCCTTTGGTGTGAGAGACCCGGGTTCGAATCCACTGTGCAACACCAATGTGTCCCTGAGCAAGACACTTAACCCCTAGTTGCTCCAGAGGCGTGCGAACTCTGACATATATAGCAATTGTAAGTCGCTTTGGATAAAAGCGTCAGCTAAATGAATAAATGTAAATGTAAATGCCTGGCGGCGGCACTGGATATCCCTCGGTAGACGGCACGACACTCGACGCCCGATGGATGGTGACGGTTCCTCCTGTTTCGGGCAGCTGGCAGGATTCCCCCGTTACCTGCTCCTCCCCATTTAAATAACACTTTAATAACAAAATAAACACAAAACAGCACGACAGCCCCTCAAGGACGACTGCCGTGCACAAACAAAACCAAAACGAAATCCAGGCCTGGTCCTCTCTCGTCCTTCATTGTCGTAGCTCCTCTTTTGTATCCTTCTGGATCTGCTCCATGGGACTCCAATTTATCAGGTCAGGTTTGGTATTCCATATTGTAAGGCACAGTGCATGACACAAATGCAGCATTGTGGTGTTATAACTGTGGTAGTTACATCTGCATCTCTAAAGGGGAGGTGTTGTGTTAATGCATTAATTGTTAAAGTAGAACATTACACCTCTGTAGCAGTTTAAACTAGTTAGTAGAATACTGCAGCACTATAACATAAAACATTTCTATAAGACTATTATCTTGTTACTATATCATAGTTACTTAAATTGATTATCTTAGTTCAGACACAAAAGCAGCATTCTACAGTATTACCTACAATATATTTTAGATTAGATGTGTATATTTTATTATTAGTTAGAAAATACAGTCCCGCCAGATGGGATAGCAGTTCGGAAATTTAGGTTTTGCAAATTTCAGTTCTTGAAATGTAGTTTTGTGCAACAGTTAATTGGTAAAAAATTATATACTCAATTGCAGAGTGGGCGGTTAATAGATTGTGTCAGCCAGACCTTAATATAATGAGCTGCCACACTATCATCAAAATACGCTGAACCATAAAACAGTGAAAAGCAGAAGGGGGATCTGTGTCATTATGGTGTATTTTAATCTGTGTGGTAAACAGATGGACAGACATATAAATTATATAATGTGCTGTGAGCATTTGCAGCGCATATGTTGTCAAATTGTTTAAGTTGGTTTCTTAATTTGAAGAGTTTTTTTTTTTTTTTTTTTTTTTTCTATTTGCAGCGCGTTGAGCTCCATCGGCCACCGTAAGAATTTGAAATGAGATAATTATTTACGGAATGTGCCACACATAAAGGATGAGCCGGTCATCATATGTTGGACAATCCTCCTCTCCCAATGAATATTTTCTATCTCCTTCACTTGCTCTTGTTTAACCCTGCGAATTCCTCATACAAACCTCAATCACGTATGATTGTGTAGAGAGAGAGAGAGAGAGAGAGAGAGAGAGAGAGAGAGAGAGAGAGAGAGAGAGAGAGAGAGAGAGAGAGAGAGACTAGTAGCTACACCCCATTCACTGGCTCACTGTCTGAGTCTGTTTGAGTTGCAACATTCCTTCGACAGCTTCGTAAGGATTCAAAGTGTTCTCGCTGTATCTGACCTTTAAATTACAACTCGTTTTGAATAAAATAAGAAATTTCGACGTGAACAACAATGCAATGAACTCTATCGGAAGTATTATGAAGAGCTGAAAAATAATCAAGAGAGCCCAGATGTTCCGTGAAGTTGTGCGTGCGTCACTCATAAGCCTAGAGCCTGAGAACGCGCTTTCTTGTCACGGACTCCATTTATTATCCGGATTCATGCAAAGTTATCTGGAATGAACTAGACATGTGGATCATGTAGTCGCTTGAAATAGGAATTACGCGTCTGCTGTCTTCGTACCTGGAATACCTGCGTGACAGGTTACCCATGTTAACATTGGACGTCTTTTTAAATGTTGTTTTTTTATTTTATTGTTGTTATTATCTATGTGTTTTTATGTGTTGCTTCTAATATGGAGAACGGAAAATGTGCTTTATGTTATCGTGAGACTCACAGCCGTCTGGGTAGATAATCTGAGAAGAGGATGAGATATCAGTTCCAATGCACAGGATCCTCTGGATTTTTCGCAAGTAATCGGAATGAGATTTTGGGCTAATTTTGCGCAGAGAATACAGTTTTGTTAATTTATTATTCCCATTTATTGCGTTAACGGCTGCAATCGTCGAACAGCTCGTTTAACTGAATACTCGAGATGGCCGCGATCGCCAGTTCTCTGATCCGACAAAAACGCCAGGCGCGGGAATCCAACAGCGATCGGGTATCTACCTCTAAACGCCGACCCAGTCCCAGCAAAGACCCCCGCTCTCTCTGCAAGCGACATTTCCTGGGGGTCTTCAGTAAAGTCCGCTTCTGCAGCGGCAAGAAAATACCTGTTCGCCGGCGACCAGGTCAGTGCTGGATGCTTTTTCAGCCCCCACCCGAAGCCCCCACCCGAAGCCTCTGCTGCAGTCTGTCTAAAGCGCTGCTGGAGGAACATACATCCTCAATTATCTTTATATATATATATATATATATATATATATATATATATATAACATTATTATTATTTATTATTATTATTTTTTATTTATTTTTTTATTTGCAATGCAGCGCATCAGGGATTTCTTAGATTAAATGGTTCACTGATGGAAGATCCAGTTTAAACTGGAAGCTGTGTTTTGTAATATGACAGAATTATCTTAAACCAGGGACAAACAAGAGAGCAGCTTAATACTCACTCCAGCTAGAAACCACAGCTACCAGTTTAAGATGGATTTTCCAACAGAGAATTTTACTGCAGTATAGGGAGGGGTTGTATACTTAGTTTTTTTGATGGACGTGGTCTCACTGCCAACTGAATCACTCTTTTGTCCTTTTTTGACTCACATAAAGTGGCACGAAGTGTATGAAATTATGTATATATATAATTACACAGTTGTCCTCTCTTCCTCCTTCAAAACACTTTCTCATCATGTAGAACAAGCACATCCCCCCTTCCCAACATATGATCAGTTATTTGATGGCTGTTTCTGAAGGATTTGTCTGTAAAAATGTTGTTTTTCCTTCTCCCCCGTAAGATGCGCCCTCGAAACCTCCACAGGTGTCCCGTAAGGGCATCAGGCTAGGTCAGTAACTCAGCCTCCATCCTCAAGCTGTGTCTTCCAATTACGCACCCCATTTTGTGCTCATGGGGACTAGCTCCTGTCTAACGGCAGTCGCCAATGTCTGTCTTGTCCTTGTAGTATGCCTCCGAATATTGTTCTATCTCTCCCTATTTGTATTATTTTTATGTACAGTATTTTGTACGCTTTTCCTCTTTGTCTCTTTCTTCCTTTTTTATTTTTTCCTTCTTTCCTCCCCTCTGATACCTTTTTGGTCTCTCTACATTTATTATGTTTCTGTACCCATTATTATGTGTGCTCTGTCCCCTCCGTCTTGTTTCCGTGCAGTTAGGCTTCTTTTTGGTCTGTGCTGCTGATGTGTTGTGTTTCTTCTGTCAGTTGTGGTGATTTAAGTAGTCGTGGTTACCATTCACAATTTCATGATAATGACATAATTTACCAACACAGCTGATTTTAACTGTTTCTGTTTCTGGAATGGGGACATATGGAACTTGTATGGTTCAACTGAATAATATTTGTAAGGGGAAAATATGCAGTTTTGATGAACATATGACATGCATTATCTCATGCATATATCCAGGTGCACACAGGCTTAAATCCACATGAGTGCATACATTCCTATACAGTATGAGTAGAAAAATGCATGTACATTTATCTCACAAACTCACATGTGAGGAGGTAAACCATCTTTTACCAAGTGAGTCTGTAGTGGGTCCAGTTGACACGTGGCAGATTTAGATTTATGTACAATGAAACATATTTCCTCTACTGTTGGAAGCTTAAAAGTAGAAAAAATAGAAACAGAAGATAATGAAGATAACATCTGGGCTAGAATTAGATATGTTACAATCAGAATTAGTACAATCAGAATGGTAGAACGAATTGCTGATAAATGAGTTTGATTTTCTTGTGAAAAAAAGAGCATGAATGCTTCACACAGCTCAGTAGAGTATATTTAGATAAACTGCTGTAACCCCAAACTATCCTAACATAATAAAAACTCATTGGAATATTAATTTTCTGCATTGTCCACATGAATATTTGAGGCCTGTACACCACAAGAAGAATGGTTGGAACAGATCCTTTGATTTGCAAAGCAACAGATTCAAATGATGTACATTCTGTTACAGGAAGAGTTGTAACTTAAAAAATTTCCTTATGTAGTATTTCAAGCATCCCCCCCCCCACCCTGACCAACTTTACGTGGTTTGCTGGTAAAAACATTTCCAGGAGGAATGGAATGATTTAAGTGAAAAAGTAATTACTTCATTGCCAAGTCTCAGTCAGACAATGAAAATCGAACATACGATCAAACAGTACGTCATACACGAAAGGACCTTATATAAATATTCCATAATTATATAAAAAATCATAAATAAAAATAAAAAATCGTTCTTACCAGTGTTAGTGATAGTTGCCTTAGTTAGCTTTGCTAACACACTGGGATTAGCAGTCCAAGTATGTTTCCTTGGAGAATGAGGGTTTGAAGACCAAAAGGATAGAATTGCACTTGCAGAGTTAGCTATAAAACTTTGGCGAGATCTATGATGGACATATTTACGGCACGGTATAAAAGCAATATCCTGATGTAAGCATAAAGCAGGCAGAGGCTCACCGTAATGAATGTGTAGTTGCAACAGTTCCACTGCAGAGTATTGATAGAGGGAAAACACCGGATAAAAAATTAAGCAGAGAATAATCCACACAACTGCAAGCTAGAAAGGCAGTTTGACAGTCATCATAACTGTAGCTGAGCAGAAGGTTAAAGGAGAAGTCTGACAACCGAAACAGATTTCCAGATCCAATGATGCCAGGAACAAACTACAGATAGCAAATAGCGGTAGACAGAATCTAAACATACAATGTTTTTATAAAATAGTCCAAGCAGTCCAGTAGTCCAAGCAGGTGAATAAAAACACAAGTAAACTAAAATCCTCCTCAGAGAAATAGATGCTAACAGCGCCAGCATTCACCCCAGAAGTCTCAAAATGGGGTCTGCAGTGGATAGATGGGGTCCTTGATGTATAGCTGATTACGACTATCATGGACATTCACAACTCATCTGAGCTCTGGTATTGAAAGCTGTGGAACTTTGCTGCATGCCAGGTCATCCATGTGGCCATCTTCACTCCTCACCTCTCAGGCCTGCCTTTAAAAATGTATTATACCTGCTTGTGCAGGTCACCACTCCATCAGAAAACACCTGTTATGGCTACAGCTGGTCTTCTAAACTCCAGGTGTCCATAGTGAAAGTAATAAATGAGGTTGCAGAAGCAAATAAGCAGAGCTTTGTCAGCCATTCACAAGCACATTTACTGCCATTACTGTATAAGAAATCAAGAACTTATTTAAAATAGTAGAATTCTTCTTAACAAGCTTTAGTTTACATGCTGAAAAAGATAAAAAATATTGTTGGTGTGAATTTTGTTAAATATGTCTGTTGGGCCGGGGCTGTGTGTTTCTTTTCCAGAGCCGCAGCTGAAAGGCATTGTGACACGACTGTTCAGCCAGCAGGGTTTTTACCTGCAGATGCAGCCAGATGGAACCATCGATGGCATCAAGGATGAGAACAGCGACTACAGTGAGTGATTAGAACTGCACTAAATGTGCATGCAAAGGAGAGTTAATTTTACAACACTAATTGTATATAGGGGAGACCATGGCTTGTTGTCATATTTTTATCCTCAGTGAACAATCATCAGGTTTGGTTTATTTATGAAAGTATGTTTCTGTACAATCATTTAGCACAATCTTTAAAGGCATAGGCTAGTAGGCAAGGTTTAGTAAATTATGAGAGAATTTGCATTTTTTCAGTACTGAACATTTCTTTCGAGGAATAGTATAAGTTTAACTTTTTCTGTTTTATTGTTAAAGTGATAACTGTGCTTTCTCATGTGAAGATTTTTGTGTACATGACTAGGTTTTTATTAGATGATCTAAACTCTGACCATCAATAAGAATGAAATTATATAATTAAGTGAATATTTGCCTCTTTTAATATATTATTGTTCTAATAACATAAGGGAAATAATTAATTTAATTTTAATTGCAAATAATTAATCAATGGAAGATGAGATGAGTGATATCATAATTGCTACATCATACTGGAAAGCAGGGCAATCCAACTTAAATATGTTTGCTGAACTTCTCTGTAAACAGCACTCTTTCTACGAGTCACCTTTTTATGTAGGGCTGTCTAACAAAGGCAATTAGCTAATGACTTATAAAGAGAGTGGTTAAAAGTGTAAAACATATGTATTTCCCTTTACAGTTTGTGTAAACTGTCTCCTGTGGAGGAACCTACTTCAATAATAATTAACTTGCTTATTCTTGCTTAATAATTGTTAATGATTTATCACAAGCAGGTTATTATTATTATTATTATTTATTTATTTTATTATAATTTTTTTTTTTTTTTAATCGATCCTGGAAAATATGCCAGAAAAAATATATAAATAAATAGCCTTTTTTTCCCTCACATAATTTGAGAACTACATTTTAATATAGAAGGTTTACTGTGCGTTCGGTCTTTTTGGTTGCCATAGTTATTTCATTTAAATTAAACTCTAATCTGACCTAACCCTAACCCTATGACCTCAAATTTGGAATGAAATGCAAATTCTATTTCTAATTATTCCTTTTCTGACATTCCATTATTCTAATTAACTCTTTTCTTTTATATTTTACTCGTTCATTTGGAATCTATGTCACTCAGAGGTTCTCACGATCACAAACTCTCCATTCTGATCATTAGTCAGAGATTATAACTAATGCCAGAAACATGCTTACTAGTACTCCAATAGTATTTTGTCTAGCCACCTTAATGCAACTGCCCAACAACTTAGCAATTAGTCAGAAATATATTATTTCACCTGATGTGCCCCCATGCTCCATCTAACCTGAGATCTAGTATGTACTTAACGCTGAGGGGAGATCTGCGGAAATATATGCCTTCACTTAGTCTTCTTGAGAAAATAATTTCAGAGTAAGTCAGGATAAATTATACAAATTCATTATACAAATTACATCAATACAAAACATGAAATTCTCAAAGATAAATCTAATCTCTGCATGGTACGGCACGGTACGGCTTGGTAAGGTTCACTTTTTGTGTGTGTGTGGGGGGGGGGGACAAGTGCACCTTTTTTTAACAACCAAAATTTTTTTGTCTGTTGCAGAAGTACAGACATTGCTCTCGTTAATAGCAGAGGAGTGGATCCAGCGAGAGCTTGATGGGGTGATGAGGAATGAGAAAGATTTTTAGAAGTAGAGTAGAGTACAGTAGAGTCGGCTCAACTTTAATGACGTGAATAGTCCCGCCCACTCTAAAGTGATACTACCCTTAAGTGGAAATGCAAACTGTGCCGTACCATAGTGAGCCATGCCGAGCCAAGTCATAAGGATGAGTAAGAGTAAAGATGCATATCTGACTTAAGTAAAACACATAGTACACTCCACTCTACGGGCTCACCTGGCTTACAGAAGTGACCTGATCTTCTTTCAACATTTCTTAACTACTCAGACCAAAACAAACATCCCCCAAATGGAGACGGGAACTAACAATTGGAATTTGCATTGATCAAGTCCTAGACATGGAGAGTTTACACCTTTTGGGGACAGATGGTAATTTGCATGAAAAACACTGGGAAATGGAACACCCTCTACAGTGAGCAAAATAGTCAAGTCACCTTTATTTATATAGCGCTTTAAACAAAACAGATTGACTAGCCGAAGTTTGTTTATTAAGCATGCAGAACAACGACCCAATAAAACATTACAATAATCTTACCTAAAGGTCATAAAGGCATAGATTAACATTTCTGCATTTGAGATTGAGAGCATAGGTCATAATTTGGAGATATTTTTGAGATGGAAATATGCAATTTTACAAATGCTAGAAATGTGGCTTTCTAAGGAAAGATTGCTATCAAATAGCACACCTAGGTTCCTAACTGATGACAAAGTATTGACAGAGCAGCCATCACGTCTTAGAAAGTGTTCTAGGTTATTACATGCAGAGTTTTTAGGTTGTATAATTATCACCTCAGTTTTTTTTTTCAGAATTTAGTAATAAGAAATTACTCATCATCC